>NC_040884.2:9205872-9505872 GCF_900634795.4 Betta splendens | reverse complement strand
TTTTCCCTCTTCTACCCAATCTGCAATTCTGATTCTACCTCTGTGCAGCCAAGTGTGTCTATTCCAATACCTGACAGGCCCACTGGACGCGCTCAGGTAGCCTCTCCAAGCGGCAGAGAGTGACGGATGGCCAACATACTGCACTGGTCAGGCTGCTCATGTTTAATTCTGACTGCAACCTTTTCTTTTTTTTCCCCCAGTCATCCAGCTGTTGAGCTGAGGTCCCAGTCTGCAGCACCCGGGGGATCTGAGGAGAGCTGTGGTTCTGAGCCCGGGCCCTTTCTGTCCATCACCTTCAACATTTGCCTCAGTGGAACATTCAATTTATTTTACAGCAGCACTCCACTTGATAGCACTGCCCTCCCAGATCCCTTAGAGAGTAATGATATGGCCATGCTGATGTCAGTCTCAGAGATGACTCAAAGACCAACCACATAGTGGGAGTCTTCAGGAGAGCGACCTTGTAATGGTAAAAAAAACAAGAGGTTGGCGGGGGAGAGGATTAATTTCAGTGTTGTGTTCTGATTTTCAAAGAATTCTCTCCTCAAACCCCACCGTGTCAAACTGTAGCACTGTCCTTTCACTGATGGGCATGTGTGATCGGTTTGTCACGGATGGGATTCATCATGAAATCTAAATAAAGGGAACGGGCTGCAAAGAGACAGTGAAAGTCTCACATGACTCCCCAGAATTGGCTCAAAATGTCACAGCAAAGAAAGCAGAGCTGTCAGGAAGAAAGGTCACATTTCAATTTAAAGAGTGCCATACTGTGGCCGGAACAGGGAAATACATGTGAACAGGCGGCAGCAGTACAGCTGCTCTGGTTTATAAGTGAACACCGTCACACCGTGAGCCTGCAGGCTATGGTTCCCATGCTACAACCACATTACAGCCGTAGCCGCACTGTCCGTCTGTCTGCTGCCCTCTCATCACAGCCCACTTTAGGACCCGCCATTGACCAGTCTGACAAGAAACTCAAGCTCTGATCACTGATGAGTTTAAAGAAAAAGGCACAGCACTTGTAATAATAAAATTCATCAGTGGACAAAATTATAGCAGGTTTGACGATTACATTTTTAAAATGTAGTTATATTTATCAAATTGCATCAATAACATTTTGGTGGAAGTGAAGAAAATTCAGTTACATATGTTCTTTTGTAAATCGGAAGCTGAACCAAGACTACAGACAGATGCAGTTTAACACAAGCTAGTGATTATCCTCATGTCCCACATCAATGCTTTCTAGGAAACGGGCTGATGTCCATCCAGGCTCTGGGCGTAGATCACCGCAGATGGCTCACCTTCATCAAATATGAAGCAAAATCACCATAAAGCTAACAGGTATGCAGGAAACATACAGTACAGTAACATATGAATATTTGATTAGAATAAAAACACAGCTCACCACAATTACAAACAAAATGTGCAAACCTTTATTAGTAAAAAATATCTGTTTAACTGAGCAGATGTGATTTGGTGAGTTACTCAAATTTGTTTAATTATGTTTTACATATGAATGCTTATATCACTGCAGAAAGATACACACTTAAATACATGGAGATGCAAATTACTGGTCTCTGTGTTTCCATCCTCTCTGTCATTTACATGCCCACAGCCAAATTCCTTTCTGTCCCACTGATTAGCTCAAACATTAATCAGTCCTTCAGGTGATTGCTATAAACAGTAACACTAGTACATGCGGTTTCGGTGTCGACGCGTTTTCCCATGTTTTCGTGAGCGGATGCCGTGCATCTGTCTACACCAGCTGATAATTAGCATCTCACCAGTGCACTACAGCATAACCTCATTCTGCAAAGAGGGAGGCAGAGAGGTAAAGTTTGAAGGCACAGAGAAAGAAGGTGGCAAGAAGCTTGGAGCCCGAAAGGGAAATTGGAGAGGAAATTAAGGCAGTGACAGAACGTGAAAGAATTTTCGCAAGAAGAGTCTGAGTGTGGAAGCTGGAGAGGAAGTGACATTTGGCAGTGCCAGTAGTCCTTGAAGACGAGAAAGAGGGTGAGGACAGCTGGGTCTTTTTGATGGCACAGGCTAATGTTCGGGTCTTGTCTGTCTTGAACGAATATGCTGCATTTTCCTCCTGTGAATTTCTAAATAACACTTTTCTTTTCTCCTGGACAGCCTACGAATAGAAAGGTGGCCATCCCCTAGGTCGCTGCCGAAGAGTGGCAGTCAAGGTGTTTTCAGGAAGAAAGAAAAAAAAATTAAATGACAAACCCAGTTGGGCTGTTGAATCTCAATGATTCTCTTTGGCTCTCTCACACAGAAGTTCTTGACAGCCAAGAGTCCTCGGCAGTCTTTCAGGCCCATGGCACAGGAATACAGAGCAGAAGGACTGATGCGGTTATAAATATCTCCTCCACTCTTCATGTGTTGCAATTAAATACTTTCCTGAAGTGTTAAAGCCCCGCACACAGCAGTTATCATCTTTAAGCAAGATATTGTTTGGGTTCAAAGACCCCACTCAAATGCTCCACAGATGTGTCCTCTGATGCAGCGGTCCTCCTGATTGTATGCCGCGCAGGCCAGGGCCCGCGTGATAAGAATCAGCTCACCCACACAATTTAATGCTATTTCTTGGGAATTTCTCTCCTCAGATTGATCCCTTTGAACTGGTTAAATTAGCACAGGAACACTATTTTCCACTCCATTCCCCCAAATAAATGAATAAATACATGCAACTTGCTCCGTCTGTCAGCAGATAAAAGCACCGAGTGGAAGTTTGGAAAAATATCTTGGGGGACGCACAAAGAAAAGCTCCATATAAGGAGGTATTATGAGGAGGCAGAGGGGAAACAGTGTTTTCATTGTTCATTGCTTGATTACTGATAAACACCACTTTACATAATCTGCACGCACATGTGTTGTTTTCTTTGAACATAACTAATACAGGAATTTATGAAAACCCATGGTGGGGGAGTGGGCAAGCTGTGCTCTGTTGTTTCACACATTTCCCTGTGACAGAGGACAGAGGTGGTCTGAGCATCACGTCTGCGAGGGATCGGGTTCAGCTCTATACGATTACACACCACTTTTCATGTGTTGCCCACCTTTATTATAAGATTGGTTCCTTTGGCTAAAAAACCCACTGGGGACGGCATCTGGAAGCTATAGCTACGAGCCTTTAAAAAAACACGAGCAGGAACTGGAGCAGGGGTATCGTACTGTAAGTGTATTTATGTGGCTGGTGGGACAGGAAGCTGCCACTGTGGGCAAATCTGAGAACTCAGCGTCTTTTTTTCATAAATAGCTCCTGGCAGCGTCTATTTCATTCTAGAGTTTTCGGTCTCATTTTAAGACATTTTACACGCTGACTGTTTTTGATTAATTAGCTACCCAATAAGAAAAATAAGCCACAGTCACTATATTTGATAAGTCCTCAGATTGTTTTTGTACCCAGCACAGTGCTCCCATTCCGTCTTTTATTGATTTTGGGACAGGAAGCATATACTTGGCTTTCGTTATAGCAGACAAAACATTTTCAGAAGCGCTGATTAGTTTTGCTTTCCCCACAACTGTTTGCAATCAATAGGAAGTCTACCTGAGATGTTTCAAGGTAAACGGCTGACAACACATGACACGCTGGGGTTGACGTCAACCAGCTGAGGGAAGTTCTGTCTGGTACAACAGTGGAAGGCTCGAAGAAGACTCCACTGGCATAGCAATGAACAGCTTTCTGCTAAAATTAATATAATCTTCCATTTCCTCTTTGTGACTGACTTGCTGGCAGTGGACTCAACTAATGTGATTATAGCATAAAGGCAGATGTAGAGAAAAAGATGGAGCTCTTATTACGTTTCCTGTGATCTAACATGAGTCTGAGGAGCAGCCAGTGTAGGAACAGCAGGAGATACATTCAAAAATTATGTTGTACATACTTTCCCTAACCAAGCTCCTAAAGTCATGCTGTGAACACACCATTGGGTCAATCTTTGATTTATGCTAATTACATATAATGCTGGAGTAGCTTACAGTTAATGCCTGCTGGAAATGATAGTTGAAAACAGCAACCATCAAATCGTTGGCCCCAAAACAACGTGACTTGCAGTTGAGTAGGTGAAGATGACCAAAGAGAGCTGAGCAAACATGTTTCCGTGTGACCACAGAGCTCGGTGAGCTTGTACTATTTAGTTGTTTATCTGCTTTATTTCAGTCATTAGCTTTTGAATAGCAGTGACGGCAGAAACAGAGCTGTAATGAAGCTGCAAAGGGGAAAACCAAGACTTTACAGCTCAAAAGCCATTCATACAACAGGAAAAGAATGCACCACCGGCCAAATTAAAGACGTAAGCAGGGCACATTAATACTTAATGGAGTAGAGTTTAATGTACTACATGTTTAAACCAGCAAATTCCGCCGATACAACCTCCTCGCCAGCATTTTGCTCATGGAGGGTGTTATGTAAAATTGGAATGAGCTCACATCTTTTATTTTCATTTTAAACCTGCCGCTATAAATCGGAGAGCCAGAAACGCATCTGTGCATTGTGCATGGTGAGTCTAACCTGCAGCAGGCCAAGGAGAATCAATAAGATAGTGACAGTTGTCTGGCCCAGCAGACATTGAGCTTCAGCTTACGTCTGATTATCCACAATCAAGAACACTGAAAGAAAGTCTTTCACATCATGCTGTTCCACAGTCGACAGTTAGGTAGTAAATCTTATTATTGCCCATCCTAAGGGGAAGCCTGCACTGCCATTTCCACTCACTTCACAGGGTCTTAAACAGCTGTTTGTTGGATCAGTACAAGAGGCAGATTCTGACAGAAACCAAACAGGGAGTGGTTGAAAGGTCCAGACTTTTACGTTTTAAATGTCAGGAAGAATCTTCTAATGTCGGCTAAGAGGACTGTTGCTGATATACAGAAGTCCTTTCTGCACGAGTCTTCATAAGACACCATATTCTCATACAGTGTCACTTTAAAGTATGACTGAAGTTTGCCCTTTGGGCTCAAACGTCAACCTTGTTCAAGGGATTATGGGGAAAAAAGATTATGTTGACTTTGTGAAGTGTAAAGTAAAGACATCACATTCTATCTCTGCCAGCTCGTCACAATGGTTCTCATGGAACCTGCATATGAAATAAGCGCAACTGGGCAAAGAAAGTATACAAAACAAACAGGTGTAGCTGTGGTGCCGTGAGCAATATTAATAAGCGGCCAAATTAATTAATATGCTTCTGCTATACTTCAGTCACTTTATTAAAGAGGATCAATATGCACAGTATCATTAGTTATTCTTGAAGCCTGCTGTGCATGTTGTTTACAGGTGCATTCATAGGCCATCTTGCCATCTGTATTTTTCTATACGCTAACTCATTAGAGGGTTGGAGTCAGGGTGGGAATGGAGTGATAGCAAGAGAAACAAAGAGCATAGACAAGAACAAGGTGTGTGGAAGATTTAGAAGCAGAATGGTTGAGTGAGAATGTTTGACTCACTGGTGTTTACTACATGTGTTTGTGCAGGACTTGATGACAGGATCCTATTAAATGTCAAACCGGTCTTTTTACTACTGCTTGTTTCTAAATTACAGTGCAGTGGAGAATGCACATAAAAAAATCAGATTATAATTGCAATCACAACATCGCTCCAAGAAAAATTCTATTATTTTCCCATATCGTTGAGCCTTTAGCGGAAAGTCAGTGACATGCTTTTAAAATCACCCTTAAATGCTCTGTTGAGATCGTAGCATCTGGCTAATTGAGGACATCTCGACATACGGCTGACATTGATTTTAACCTCACGAAGCCATTTGGGCATATCCTATGTGCCGCGGGGATAGAGACATTATCATCCCGAAAAATACAGCTCAACACAGAAATGAAAATCACAGGCGTGAATGGGACACTCCAGCTCCCTTTTCCATTTGGCTCTTATTGAGAGAAATGCCTTATGTCTAGCCGCTCAAAGAAATGTCTCATTTTTAGTCTCCTCGCTCCTGAACACATTAAAAATAGCCTTCCAAACGTATACATTTCAGCATGTATAATGCTTTTTTTTTCCCCTTCCAGGTGTGATCATTGGGGCAGTACCACATTGTTCTATATGAAGCCTATACACTCAGCATGGGGGGCAGTTGTGACTATATGACCATTCCCTGCTGCTCATGGGAGTTTCCTTACTGTGCGCCAATGGATAGACAAAACTGATGATATGAATCAGGTACAAGCAAAGATGACGTGCATCAAAACATGATTACCAACGATTACCGTCACTGACTCTGTACGGTGTTCAAGCAATAGGACAACAATGATTTGGAGGAGAAAACATAAAGATTGTGGGTTTTTTTATCAATTTTTCTGAAGGCACATCATTGAAATGCTTATTTGTTGTCATCACGTGTTTTCTTGTGCTTTTTACAAATTAGCAGAAAAACAGAGCCTCAGAGAAACCTTAATCATTAAATTAATTAAGATTTAAACAAACTTCAAAAACACATTCAATCAAATGTGTTTTTTGCTTTGGCTATATAGTGTAAAAGAAAACCAGAAGCTGGAAATCGCAAACTTGAAACAAAACATACAAGTATTACTAAATATTAATTAGCATGCCTGTCTATCCGTAATTGTTCTGGTATTTTCAACAATAGCAATGTATTCCGTTAAGTCCAGATTTTTTTGTTTCCTTAATTGATTGCAATGTTTGAAGTCAGCATTAAAAACAGGCAAAATTTAATTACAGAACTTTTCATTTAAACCACATTAAGACTAAATACATGTTTAAAACACTTGCCAGGCGAAACCGTTCCCAGCGTGTTTGTGGAATTACAAATAGCTCGACAGCTAATCATAGGCTTTTCTTTGTAATTCTCGGTTGAATCTTAATTGGGTTAGCAAAAAAATAAAAAAACAAAAAGAAGGAGGAGGATGCTGGATTTCCTTCAATCGCATGGTTAGCATCACCGGCGTGTCCTGAGCCAAATGGTCTGTGGGATTGATGGCCAGGAAATGAACACACATGCTCAAATCAACCGGCCATTCCCTCCTCTCCCACGATTAAAGCTATTTAGTTTCTCTTCTGGAGCGGCGCCGCACAAGTGCCGAGAGCTGTCTGCCTGCATCCGTTGAGCTACTGCAGGCTGTCGGTACAGTATGGAACATGCATGTGTGTGAGGCGCGGGTACAACTCTCAGCGGTGCTGTAGCAGGCCTAGCTGCTCTGTGCAGGAGCAGCACTCGCACTCCGCTGTGGTGCCCTTGAGCACTGGTCTCCTGCTGGTTGCTGGCCATGCTGTGATTGGCTCTGCACACAGGATGACGACGTATGACCGCTAATCCGGCGACACAGACAGCTGCAGTCCAGGTGATAGGCTCAATGCGACCATCGCGCTTGCTGCCACAGTTTGTGCGTCTAGGAAAATTTCTTACGCCCAACTAACTGTAGCCAGAGGGTTTTAAAGAGCGCTTCTGCTTTCGCTACACAGAGCAGTGAGGCTACCGTCATAAAGTGTTGCTTACTGCACCTTACAATTTGACACTACTACAGTGCTGATGTCAAGTGTGCTTACTGGCATTCGGAACATATGGGTCAGCTCAGCCCCTGAGGCTCAACTGAGGTTTGCCTCCAACAAATGACTCAAGCACCACAGTCTGGCTAAAGAGTGTTTTTGTAAGAACTACGTTTGCTTTTCCTAAGCAATGTCCATTTAAACAGTGTGCACTCATAATCAGGACCTGCCTACATCAACCATACTTCTACAGCTACAGCAGATATTGTAATTGAAGGGGCTTGTCTAAGATTTAACTATTAGTTCTACACCCTTAAAGGCACTGTTCAAATTACACCAGGAAAACTATTTAGTCTGCAGGACTACAACCTCTCTCTTCCACAGAGTGCCATGTATTTTTACAATACTACATTCTCGCTACATTCTGCTTTAACAAGGGGTCAGAGAAGTGAACATAACATATACCAGAAAGCAGTGACATGGCACTGAAGTCCTGATTTAACAGTACACGAGATCCAGCTGTAAGGTTTCTCCAGGCCTGGGAGACAGTGTTTTATTTTACTTGGAGCAGTGCTTATTGCTGGAGCTTTAATTACATTAGCCACAGTTGGGGTAGTGCATCGTCAAGCAGGAGAGAGGAGAGAGACAAAAGAGGCACAGAAGATACGATGCAAGTACTTTTAATGTGCTGTATCAGCCACCAAACCAGCCCTAGGAAACAAGTTCTGACATGGATTACCATCTAACCTTCCACCCTCCTACGGTACAGTACCACTGACTTCATCTCATCTCCTCCCTTCACATGCCTTTCTTTTCCTTCCTTTTCACGTATCGTCCCTCCTTCCTTTCGGTTTCCTCTTTCACTCGCCCATGAGATTTAGCCGTGATTCTTAGAGGGGCGGACCTCAGGTCTGTTTACAGGCAAGATCTCAGGAAGCCAACATCAGATAAGCAGATTCCTTGGATACACAAGATGAGCAGATAGGTTTCCAGTAAAACAGCTCCGCATAGGAGACGGACGAAATAATATCAGTGAGGGAAGGATGTCGGTTCAGAGTTCAAGGGTGATGAATGGACATGAACATGAGTCTGTGTCACTGAAACATAGCACTTCTGCTGAAGAGGACATTTGGAACGTTTGGAATTGGTCATGATCATCCTTCTAGTAAAAAGCCATTAACAAGAAAATGCAACATTATTGTCTCAATGCATTATGGTTTTTCCTACTCTTGCACATTACCCAATTGTCTCTCTACGATCTTGATCATGACACCAGTTTTCAGGCCAAATTCTCAAATGGCCATGGACGCCTTTCCCCACCTCCTCCATTGCACAAACACAATAGAATGTACTCCAAATGGGTTCCAGGTGCTTCCTCTGCAGCTCTTATCCTTTTAGGCTTTACAGTAAAGACAGTGCGTGTGTGTGGAGGGGGGGGGGGGAGCATGGCAGAAACAAGTGAACATTGTCTTGTCAGTGAGTCTGTCAACCTGTCGAGCTGCATAATCTGAGTCAACGTAAGGATAATGTGTAGAAATACTTATTTTTAAATTGGTCCCACTGCAGAGAGCAACACCGACTCAAACACATTTTATGGGAAGCTACGGTTATCAGCTGGTTTGCTTGACCTGCCCAGAACACCAAATATCACCTCGTACTGTAAATCCTCTCTAGTCCTTGCAAAAACATAGTAGCAAAAACACAGTGGTGTGGGATGTTGTAAAATGCCCAGTGAGCTTCAAAACAAGTTATTTTGCAAAATTTGCCACCTAAGTTGAAATCCAAAGGACACATAAGTGAAATGGCAGCTCTGTCAAGACGACCTTGGCCGTCGTAGCAGCTGATATGGAACTTGAAACATGTCAAGGTTATTTAAGAAAGAATAAAAAAAGTGGAAAATGTGTTCAGCTCCTCACTGACTTACTGAAAGCATTAATATGTACTTGATTTAGGATCAACAAAGGCAAACTAACTGGCTCAGAATAAGTCAATAAAACAGGCCGATTGCCTTGTTTGACTGAGCCACAGGGTCACATCACACCAACGCAGCGAGAGCGAGGGCGTGAATCTGTCATAAATCCATAAGACCAGCTATAACAAAGCGGCCTACTTACTTTTTCCACCAGGACGGTGCACATTAGCACACGTGAAGCCACTGCAGCAGATTGTAATTATGTGCTTTTGCTCCATGATCCTGGATTGTTTCTGACTCTTTGAGCCGCTGGAGCTGATGCAGTGTATCATTTTATATGGGGACTTTTTGATTAAAGGGAGGATGAATTGCATGGTGGTCTCCAGGAATTCAAACAGCTCTGGGAGATACATCTGTGTCCTTGAAGAAATTAGTGCTCGAGTCCAAGATGAATTGCATTAAAGTATGAGCTTGGACCACCAAAAACAACACACCACACTTTGCCTCCTGTCACTTAAAACCTGGAACTAAAAAGACTTTGAATGTGAGACTAACATCTAGCTGAGTCAATAATGAATCCAACACACCCCATCCTTTTCAATGCATATATTGATAGTTTAAATGATATTAACATAATATCACAGTTCTATTTCCTGACTACGATGCTACCACCCCTAACCATTTATTTCATCCAACATCCTTTAATCTGAAATATGATGAAATGCTGTCCCCGTCACAGCTCTTTGTTCTTGTGAGTCACTGAATAGTTGAAGTTGTCTGACTACTCTTTGACACACATAGAACAGGATCTACAGTGCATGTAACAGGCTTTTATTTTGTTTCAGAGGAACCGTTTCCTCCCCAGTGTTTGACTAAGGCCTGGCTCGGATATAAAAAGGGGGCAGCTATCTAGCTCAGTGTACCTTACTTACCGTACGTTTTCTTCCCCCCGCCTGTGGAATTATAAGGGTTTCCAGCTAAATAAATACAAGCTAATTAATGTGCACCTTCTCCTTCGTATGAGGGAAAAATGGTCTGCCACACTTGATTTGTGAGGTGCTCCATTTTAGGTAATGAAGAGGAAAGCATTGCAGTCAAAGGGGGAACTCAATCAAATGTTAGCGTGCATGATTAAACTTAAAAAATAGTTAAAAGTGCTCCTTTAACCTTTTAAGTCATATTCTATTATCAGGCTGCTGGCAGAGTCAGACCTAAACACATGTACAGTACACATGAGCCCTGCATCATGGAACCTACTGTTTGGCACACTGATATAACATAGACTGAAATGAAAATCAACAGTAGGGACTAAGGGTGCTATTCAGTCCAATATTATATGAATGATGCATTACACCAATAAAATAACTACAAATGCAGAAGACGACTATTCTAGGCCAGAGCACTGTGCGAAAAAAAAAAAAAAAAAAAAATATATATATATATATATATATATATATATATACAAATTTTTACCACCGATTTCCTCTCCAGTTGCACTCCATGAGACCGCCTCTCTCCTTTAAACCGTCCTGTATTTCTTGGTGAGAAGACTTGTTCTATTCATTGACAGCGGAGGGCAAACACGCATAGAAAGTGTCTGAATCCCACTGAGCACAAGTGGTGTTTGACAATGTTTATCTGCTTACGGCAGGCGTGAATCCCCCAGTATGTCTATCTTTGAATGAGCTCTTGCTATGTGTGTACTTTTGAAAGGCCGCATGTGCTCGACTTCTACACGGAGGATTTCGGCGCGAGATTGCAGCCCCGATAAATGACTACTGTAAATCCATGGGCCCAGCAGGCTCGTCTGAGTGATGTCTGTTAGCCATTTCCTGAATAACAATTTTTTTTGAAAATATTATCACAATTCCAAGAGTGCAGATTGGTTACCATAAGGAAAACTGACATTTTCACACACGCACTCCTGCTGTTAGTATTTTAGGTTTTTGGGATCCCATCGTCTATGGTAAAATATCATCATATTAGGAAATCTCTAAAAAGTTTCAAAGCTGCCATCAGTGACACTTACAGTGAGGGGCCCTTGTACATCTGTCAAGCTTTGGTGCAATACATGTTGCCATTTACATGACTTTTTTTTTTTTTTTATATATAAAAAAGAGCCTTGTGATGAGGGATTATCTATTCTCTGAGTTTTTTTTCAAAGTGATCCATTTCCAGATTTGCAGAAAACATATTTATTGTTCAAAAAAATTAAACAGTCTTTAGTTTATTTTAAAACTAACTCAAAATGTGGTCTTAAGGCAGTTCCCAGAACAGATTTTCATTTTTTCCAGTGAAACTTTAGTTAAGTTCACCTCTCTGGGGTGCAGTGTCTCAGAATGTGTAGCTATATAGACACTGTTCCCCTTATGGCCAACGTGTTAACGTTTACCTCAAGCAATGGAGTCCTGGTCTCCATCAAAACTAAGCCCTTCCAGAGACAGTTTGGATCATACTATGTCTGTTCAGAATTGAGGGCAGCCAAGGATAAAAAGACCTACAGTACGGTGGGATGGTGTGGAAATATATGGCTGTGTCCACACGGAGCGCCTGCAGCGGCAAGCTGCTGAACGATTCCCTGCATGTATGTGTGGGACATGCTAGAGAGTGGAAAAGGTGGGAGGCTAAAATCTCTCCTCCACTAATCGGTGTTTTAGTGAAGACCACAGACAGGATGAACGTCCTGTTATTGGGGTGGGAATTACTGTGGGGGTCTGGAGTGGATGACTGTATTGGAGGGAATGTGTGCCAGGGATTAAAATCAACCCTTAAGTCTCTTTAGGAGATTGAGCAAGGCCCAAACCAAATAAAGCTAAACATTAGTTATATGTTACAGCTTCTGGCTTTCCTGATTTTTGTCAGTTATAGTACAAGAAAGTGACCAAGCAGTGGTGCATCAGTTTCAAGGCCATTCATATTATCTGATCACAAATGATTCGTTTGGAGAAATTAACAAAAGGTAAACTAAACCTACATCTATAAATATTAAAATATGGTCATATAGTATATACTGTAATATACTATTCAAATGTGTTTCATTCTTCACTTTAATGCTAATAATCACAAAATGATGTCCTAGCTTCACACAGATCTTTTGAAAATCAGCCTTGCGAAGGAACCTATTTGACCTTTGACCCTTGTGTCATTTTTTTTTGTGGTCATCAGAAAGGCAGCACATGCCACGCTAGTATTATTACTGTACATGCACCTTTCCTACAGAATCATTGAGTCTGAGGGCAACATCTTTGCTTTGGTTGCATACACAGATACTACTGTACTGTATATTCACAAATACTGTACATCTCACATCAGCCACTTATGGGCTTTATAACATATTTTAGCCATTTGTATTTCATCTGGTTTCTGTGGTGTGAGCTGCAAACAGTAATTGTGAGTTTTTTACTCTTTCCCTATTTGGCTGGAATCATTTAGACTTTTGACCGTGGTTACATATGAGGGCAGTGTTACTCCTCATGTGTAGAGCTTCACTAAATTTCTCAAGGCCTTGGAGGGGACCAAGATCCTGCAAGGATAACTTTTCGCTCTCATGAGCAAAGCTAAGACTAATTTGGTGACCCCATTCTAATTTGGTGAACCCATTCAAGTTCCATTTTATCACCTACTTTACGGTCACCAAGCTGAGTTTTGATTCATTGTTGCCAAACAAATTACTTTGAGTAGCTATGCATTTTATTTTACTTTATTTACTGCCCAATTCCTTTCAGGCACAGGTACTGTATTACTGCTGCCAATATTTGCTTCAGGGACCTCTTTACTCCGCAGCCTGCAGGAAACTGTGGTTTCACTGTACCTATATGGGCAATTGCTTTCTTCCACTCGGTTTGTGAAACAGCAGTTCACACTGTGCGATCGTTACCCAGTTTCTACTCAGTCATGTTCCCATTTCCTTATAGTTTTTCTAAAGTCGCTGGCACTGAATGGAGTAATTTTAGCATCTCCTATGATGTCCAATGGTCTTTAGTGAAAACAGCATTGATCTGTGACCTTCTAATTGGCTTCGAGGAGCTGTGCACGGCCCGATGACCAAGGAGACTTCGAGAGTTGAGGCCAGCCTCAACTCTGTCTGGTCTCCAAATAAAATGGAGGACAACAGCTGAGAAAGACAGCGATCCAATAGGTCTCATCTATCATCCCCCGCCAGTTTGTCTGATGTAGGATGCGCAGGTATATGCAAAGTATTAGTCTAAGTAGTACATTTTTCCCTCATGTAAAGCAACTCCATCAGGACTGCTGGCCCACACATGGCCAACACAGCATAATTACATGGGTTTAAATCTCACATCTTCATCTACACTCACGTTAAAACTGTCTGCAACCTTGAAAACGAGTATAAATAAAAAGTCTGTTCCTTTTATTCCCCATCAGCACAATTCACCCACATTCAAAATGAAAACAATCATTCATTGGTATTCAGGATCTTTTCATGAGATTACCTGCTGCTGCTGGCTGAAGACAAGAGGACAGGAGGACATAAAGTGGAAATTCCCCAGGAATGGCGATTACTGGCCACTGAATTGAAACCAGCTAAAGAGAAACCAGATCTGAGCCTGTGAGAAGTATTATGGTACTTAAATCAACTCAAAGCTTGCGCTCACCCTATCACTTTGTGTTGTACATTAAAGACATGAATCAGAGGTCTGTAAAACAGAAATAACCCTTTGAACTTTTAGATGTTAATAGATTAAAAAGAAGCAATAACAAAAAAGAAGCAGAAACAATTTATTACAGCTATTGCTAAGACTGACCGGGCCGATTTAGAGATGTTACCAAATGGCTACCAGGAGCAGTTAAAGCTAAAACAGTACCCAAAGACTCCCTTCTGTGGCGCCGTCCCCTCTGACCAATCACAGATCAGGTGCCTCACCCCCCCCAGAGCCCACATTATTAAATTAACAGCAAAGATTTACACCCCGGTGCCAAAGCAGCACCTTCAGTCAGATTTGGAATCATTTATCCCATCAGAGGGTCAGCTAGTTGGAAGTTTGATGGATAGAGCCAGAGCAGTGAGGGAGTATACGGTTACACACTGCTGCCTGGCAGGCCACAGCTCCAGCATCTTTGATTCAGTGCTGAACAGCCTTATAGAGTCCAGACGTGGCAACACTGTGACGTAAGGAAACAATCTCACTGACAACGATGAGACACAGCAAATACTGTATGAGGAGCCTTTAAAACATTTAAAAAAATAAATAAAAAATACTCCACAGACACGCTGAACAAAACCTTAGGGCTGTTATTTAACCTAATGGCTTAGGGTGGATTAAATTCCTTGTACAGTACGTTCAGCTGCTGAAAGCAAGCAAATCAGTTAAGCAAACAATCAACAAAATAAATAAGTAGGGATGTACCTTAAGCTAACACATTCATAACTAAACAAACTGCTGTACTGTGGTTTACCTTTAAATTAATATTAATACCAATAATAGTGTTATAGTATGTGCACACACTCATACAAACATATGCATATATCATATACATACACATATGCATTCTTATACATAATCTCACAACGTCACATCACTTAACATTGTTCACCCAAAGGGTGAGGCAGACGTTGGTGCATGAACAATGCCACTTGTGAAATCCTGGGTGATGGGAGGCGCTTGGCCGCTACACCCAGCCAACGAGCGGAGGAGAGAACCCTAGCAGCCAGGAAGCCCACACACCTTCTGGTCCAGGAGGGCAGGTGTTGCGACCCAAGCCGCCCACACAGACCCCCCCAGGCAGAGCTGCAGCAGCCACAGAGACAGCACCCGAGGCCAGAGAGGGCCACCGTGGGTCACATACTCTGCGGCTGTGCATTGAGGGCAAACCTCCGCCCAGGGCCCAATGAAGACCGCAGCCACAATTTTCACTCCTCAAACATAAAACGCACACTAGTTGCTCACTGAAGCCGTGGCATTCGTCAAGTGAAGTTATTGTCTTGTGATAACCCTTATGCTTTTGATGTAACACACCTGTTAAGCAGGGGTAAAATTCAGCTTCAATGCAACTGACTGATCTGAGGAGTTTCCTGAGGAGAACCGTCTCCATGACAACAGCGCAGCTGCAGTAGATCAGTGATTGAGCTCAGCAACAGTTTGACTGACAGGTCCAACTCCTAATGCTTAGTGCGCACAGCAGCTCTATGCATATTACTGATGAGTTCGTTACACTGTGGAATCGGATCAGAGATGCACATCCAGCTTTATTTGAAATACCTGATCTTTCTTATATATGTAAATTTAACTATACTTGTATTAACCACTTTGATTTATTTTTAAAAAATGTTTTCGCTTTTATTGTGAGTGATTCTAGCACCCTAACAGAAACTGGTGTTTAAGGCTGCTCTTAGCAGTGCTGTCAGCAGCTAGTCTGCCTGAGTGGTTAAGGAGTTTGACTCTGACCCTGGAGATCCTGGTCCAATACCTGATTAGAACATGTCCTTCAACAAAAATTGAAATAATCAGTTAAAAAGGACTGTAGTAACATGTAAAAAACATTTTACTCATTTTATTGAAATTAAACTAATTTTGCTTTAGTTGTGGACATTCAGCTCTGTACCTTTTGTTTTGCAGATCCAATCAGCTATACATTCAACTCATCAGCTAGTTTCAGTAATGCTTCAAATGATTAATTACGAATAGTTCATTAGAAGATTTTACAGTATAATAAATATCCACACTGCCAAAATCTTTTGACAAGAAAAGCATCTAATTAAATTAGATTATCAAGTTGTTCTGCTTTTGGCCGTTACTGACACCAGTGTTTCCCCTAGGAATAACTTAACAACTGTACACTGAACTAAACACTGACCATCAGAATTATTTTTAGGAATCTTAATTAAAAAAAAGGATAGAAAAAAGCTTAACAATTGCCCTCTAACAGCCAAGCTCAGTCTAAACCTGTCAATCGGTGGTGACTACACTTTTGCTGCTTGTCAGTGGCAGGACAAGCAGCACGTGGTCTCTTATCTCTATAATTTTGCCTGCCTTTTAGGGGCGGAACTCCGCTGTGTGCGATACAGAGGAAAACTGTAAGCGCGCAAACATGGAGACAGAAATTATATGGCATCGTACAAATAACAGGCTACATAGTTTCATAAAAGAAAAAGACCTGTTATATAGGAAAGATCATCTTAAATTACTTCTGTCATTATTCTAAAAAAATTAAATTAAAAATTAACTTGACCTTCGGGGGGGGTCTCTTACCATTATATTGGGGGGCACCCCCCTCAATATAATGGTAGGGGACACTATTTTAACTTTAGCACATCCATCCTCCAAATCATTTTAACATGACATGATATGGGTAGCTATCATGAGTGAGTGGATAGTCTGTTTGACTTTGATGTGTAGCTGCTTCCTGAAGATAAAGTGGTGTTTACATTCTATTTAGAACACAGTAATGAGAGGATGGCCATTTCCACCAAAACACAGCGTCTCCAGAGCAAACTAGCTCAAATCTACTCTGGAGGCATGCCGCCACCCTCCACCGCAGCCCGGCTTTATCAGTTGTCTGACAGTCCACAACTGCTCACAGTAGTTAGAAGAGCGCAACGGTCAACAAACGGACACCCTTCACAGCGATCAGCGATTTCACCGTACCAGTGGTCTGAGAAGGCTCCTGGAGACATGGATAGAACCAGATGGATGCTGGTGGTGCTCGTGATACTCGTGGACGGTAAGGGAAGCTTCATCTCGGATGCAGCTCTGGTCTATCGGGTTAAGCAGCTGTATGAGAAGTTGTAGAACGTAGAACCTTAGAACTAAACTTTTCCTTTTACAGTTTATATGGACAAACTAAACTACCCAGAATATTAGAGATGAGGCGGCGTGGTGGTGCAGTGGGTAGCACTGTTGCCTCACAGCCAGTTCTCTGGTTTCCTCCCACATTCCAAAAACATCCAGCACCACCCGCGACCCCCCACGGGAATAAGTGGCAGAAAATGGATGGATGGAATATTAAAGGTTCTACAAGTAGGTGTATACGATAAATACAACTTCCCAGGCTTTAGTGCAGCCTGTGCTGTAAGCAGGTAATAAAAACTCCTTGACTGCTTCGTTTGCTCCATAGACAACATAACAAACCCATCTCCGTGCGAAGGAGTGAACATCTGGACCAGGGTTAATAAGGCTCTCAAAGCTTCTGCTGCTGATGTCTTTTCGTTTTGTCTCAACAACATATTACTAGTTATTAAATTTGTTCTGTCCTCTTCCGTATCATTACTAGCATCAGGACCTGAGGAACTCTTTAAAATGTAGAAAATTATGATAAAGCAACTTCTTACAGATCAACATGAGATGTCTACAGATCTACAGATTAGATGATGGTTGTCTATGGTTTGGAACTTTCCCCATTGTGGGACAATTAAAGTTGATCCTAAACATACCATGTAAAGAGCTTGCTGATGCTCCATCAGCATCAGACTGTCATGCTTTCAAAGCTTTCTGCTCAGTACCAGGATGGTTTATGGCTCGGCTGAGGATGCATCATCTGTTCCTGTGCGTACCCACAGTTTCCCAGCAGACCTCAGTCGTGGACATGTATAAGGGGGACAGTGTGCTGCTGCCCTGCGAGTTTCCCACTTTTGAAATGACCAACCCCACAGTGGTGTGGAGCCGCTCCGATCTGAGTCCCTCCATCATCCACCAGCGTCAGCAGGATGGCGATGAACTCAAAGACCAGAACCAGCTTTACAGAGGCCGAACACTGATGTTGACAGAAGCTTTGGAGAGTGGAGACCTGAGTCTGAACCTGACGGCACTGACGCTGTCTGACAGAGGAACCTACACCTGCTCCGTCACATCCGCTAGAGGAAAAAAAAAAGTGAAGGACGTACAGCTGCAGGTCAAAGGTCAGTAAAAAAACCAAACACCTACTGTAGACAAGGGTCAGAGGTCACAGGTGTAGGCATAGGTCAGAAGTCTCCAGAACAAAAGTCACAGATGTTGGCACAGGTCAAGGTCTAATTTGTTCTCGACAGAAACATTTCCATCATGGGCCACCATCCTCCTGCTCGTCCTGGCTACTGTTCTTCTTCTGTCTGGGGGTCTTTTTTTCCACTTCCGTCATTATTTCCAGTCAGGTAAAACTACATACCCATAATGCAACTGACTAACACTATCAGGTTTTTACCTCTGTTAAGTGTCACCCAGCAGCCACTCTCAATTTGTCCTCACAGTCGTGCACGTGCAGGTGGAGCCAGAGGAGACGTCGGTACTGCTGCCCTGCAAAACGTTAGTTCGCCTGCCTGAAGAAGTCAAAGTGAAGTGGAAACGTAATAACAATATTGTCCACCAGTTGCAGTGTGACGGACTTGAAGAACAGTACTGCTTGTATAGTGGCCGGACAAATCTGAACAGGAACCATCCAAGAGACTGGAGTCTGACACTGAAATTCCCAGCAGACGAAGATTCTGGAACTTACATCTGCACCGCTTATATCGAAGAGAGCAACATACTGTTCAAGAAACAAGTTGAGCTCAAGGTCAAAGGTCAGTGTTTGAGTCAAGTGATAGTTGCATAGAATCAGCTTAAAAATTACCAAACCAGTGTTTTGGTCAAGTCAGAACCTTGGTGTCTCATTTTTTATCTGGATTAAAGTTCAAAAATGCTTCCAACCCATCAAACCACAGCAGCATTAAACAAACAGCAGATCGCGACAGGTTGGACAACCTTCAGAACTGGTCGTCCTGAAGGTTTGACCTCAAATTTACTTTCTGCTTTGTTTTCCCCAGTCCACCAGGTGGAGGTGGAAGAAGGGCAGAAATCAGTCCAGCTGCCCTTCACCACAGCCATCACTGTGGACCAGGAGTCAATCTATGAGGTGGAGTGGACAAGGTATGAACCTGAAACCATGAAGGTCCACACAACCGCTAACCAGCCTGAAGTCCAGCATGAGCAATTCAAAAACCGAACAGAGATGCAGAAAGACGCTCTAACAACGGGGAACTTTAGTCTGACCCTGAATCAACCCACAGTTAAAGACGGAGGAAGATACGTCTGTGGCGTCTGGAAAAAGAAGGGACAGCAGCGATTCCTACTGAGAAACAAAACTGTGTACCTCACGGTCAACCCACAGGTCAGTGTTTGAGCCAATTTAGCACGTGTGATGGTTACATAGAACCAAGCACTGCTTTAAAACAAGGACCAGACCATTTCTGTACCAAACCAGTGTTTTGTTAACTGGTCAAATAAGAACTTTGGCACATCAATCTTTATTTCTTCACCTCACAAACCACCCCATTCTTTTCTATTAAGACAGAAGAAGTCCCATGACCCATCTGTCAATCAAGTGGAGGAGGCGGGGCTGTGACACATCATAAAGGAAATGTTTACTTCTCACCAATTATCTGATTTTGTTGTAGTAGTAGTATCATCATCATCATCATCATCACAGTGCTTATTATCACAATTCTTCCAGCATTCACTGTATTGTTTTTCATTCATGGCGGCAACTTTTCTTTATAGTTATAGTTCTTCAGTACGTTTTTCTGTCTCTAATTAGTCCCGCATACTTTCAGCTACAGAAATCATTCAACTATCAAAATTTTCATTTTTGTAAGATGAGATGTGGGCTATTATTTTTCTTATTCATATCTTTTATATTTTTTTTAAATATTAAGCTTTTTTCAACTTTTGTGTCCGATTGAAATGAATGGAAAAAGTGTTTCAAATCCTGTTCAGCTTTGTCTTCATTCAGCTTTAACTACTTCAGCATACTTTAAGCTACAGACACTATTTAAACAACAAAACAATCTTTAACTATTCAACTATTATGATCAGTCATTGTCATCATTTTAATCGTTCGTTTTCACGTTTTGACGTCAGCAGATCATCAGCGTTTGGCATCGTTTCAGCAGCAAATCAGTTCTAGAAATAACTTTTTCTAGTTTAGTATTTAATGTTCTAGTTAATTTAGCAGTTTAATATTGCAGTGAATTAATGACCATCAGTCACAAACATTTTACATATTGTCGGGTTCTTTAAAATCATGTTCTAATGCAGTAGTTAGTCAGTAATGAGTGGGTGATTTTTATGATTTAAAAAACTATTGTGATTAGGAAAGAACACACCGAACCACAGTGGTTAATTCATCCAAATTCCACAACCAAACCTGTGACGGATTATAAATTTAATAGTGTGGTAACAGTACAGAAGGCCACTGAAAAATAATTTAATTAAGCAGTCATTCATATGGACAAGCAGGTGCCACGATTACCTTTGAATAATTATCTACAGTATCTGGCCTGCATGAAGGTGTGAGATGTGTTAAGTGAACATTACAAGTTTCAATGAAGTGCATATGATGTTTCATTCAACTGCACAATTAGACTGAAGTCTAATCAATGTTTTACTTGTTTTACTATGACTATGTTACATGTTGCTGACTACAAGAGCTCTTTTGTTGAACTGGGCTACAACTAACTAGCCTGACGTTAGTTACAATGAGGAGGAAAATTCTATTTATCGTTCAGTCCTATTATTCACTTCTGAGAGATCATGTCCCTCCTGTTTTACATAGTGACTCGTGATGGTAAATAACCATTTTTGCAAAACATTCCTAACTTTTGCAGTAAAAATTTGCAAAAAAAATCTTCGAAAATAGGAACTTGACATATCTTCACATGATGGAAGCAGAAAAACAGGATACTGCTTGGATCAGCTGTTTGTATTTTCCAAGTTCCTGTAGTGGAGCAGCAATACTGTTTATTATTATTATTTATTTTATTATTTATTAGTTATTTTCCACAGCTAAAGACCATAGCTACATGTGCACATCAAGGTGGGTTTATTAACTTGGGCCCAAGGGTGCGGTGCCCCATTTCAAATTTTTGAACATTTTTATTTCATTATTTTTAAAAATAGAGAAGCTAAAATTACTATTGAAGGTGCAGCCGCAATTAGATGATTAAAGCTAGAGCTCTGACAATTTGAAACACACGATGTGAAGGAATTTAACATAATGCTAATAAAAGGATCTTGACACACTCTGACTAGCTGTAAAGTATGCACTAAATCACAGTGGGCCTCACCGATGCACCCAGTGGCCTCCACACCTGGTTTCAACGTTGTGACATCACCAGTGGAAACGGGACTGTTTGGATTCTCACAACTGCATCAGAGGAGTCAATCAATCTTCATCCTCCACGAATATCCACTATCACAACAGCGCCTAATCAAGAGATCAAAGGAGACTTCTAATTTGTCCTAAATTTATGTGAATAAGAAGTAGTCAGGCACGACAGTAAGAGAAGGAAATTACACATAATACAAATGTGGAAAGTTCCATCAGAAATATGGAAAAATATTTTAAGGTTTGCCGCAGCACTAAGATGGAAGTAAGGGTTTCACATGACAACAATTTTCAGTGTTGGTGGCAATAACATCAAACTCTTACCACAATTACAGTGATTGGATTTGAGAGAAATTCTCAAATGCCCTCATTGACTCAAGCACATCAGTCTGGGTGATTTATAATTTCAGGCTTTCTGAAAGATAAATAGGAAGGAATTAGAAATTTGCTGGAATTATTAGTCAAAGATGCATATTGGTTTATACTGCAGCCTTTGCTGTAGTCAACTAAAAGTTAGAAAATGAAAAACTCCAGAATGCCAGAATGAAAAATAATTGAATCATTTTAATGTCCAAAGTACGAGCATTAGACAGCAAAGCTGTGAAATTGTTTAAGAGAACAGGATAAGAAGTTGCAATAAAATGACTGATGGCTGCTCACCAGCCGATCCTGTCTACACCTGTTCTACATCAGTCGTAATAGGTAGCAGCTGTAATGACAGCACATGGCCAACCCGACACAAGATATGAAAATTATTTCAAATACTGCTCGACGCACAGGTCGATATAATGACCAGGTTAAAGATCAAAGAGCCAGTTGTCTAGGGCTGTGTAGTTTGTAAAATCTGACAGAGGATATATATAAACCAATCATTTCTAGTGACACGTACTGGCCAATTTATTAGGCACACCTTTTCATTTCAGATTACTATTTAGTGATTATAATGTAAGGATTTACACCATAAAGGATGCAAAACTACAACCAAGAATATTTATATAGAAAACTAAATTCCTTGAGCAAGCTTTTTTTTCTGATTTCATCCAGTAAAGACAAGGCATTAACCGTATATAAAGAGGTATTTAATGAAGTTATAACTTTGTAAAAGTAGAATTAATGGTAGAACTTCTTTAGACAATTGAATTTGATTGTACAGGTGCACAGTAACAAGCCCAGTAAATTCATTATTATACCATCTGATGATTTTCTGTCATAATTATGTGATTGATGGGTGGTTCAATTTACCCACTGAATAAATATTTGACTTTTAGCTTACAACAGTTTTTAGTACTAATCATTATACTTTCATGCGCATGCATTAGTTGACGAGAGATGGATTGTTGGAAAGAATTATTTATCCCTCAAGCTTTTCATGCGACTTTAATATCTTCCAGCATATCAGTAAATACATCACTCAGTTGAGGAAAACATCTGGCAGACACTTACAACACTGGCCACCTAATCAGAATAAAGATCTGGAGTAGGTGCCCCTCCTCTCAATGATCAGATTTATTGGGCTCTGGCTTGTAGACCTTGGTGGTTGTGAAAGCAGCAGGTCTGTGTCAAGCTCCTGATGTTGACATAGCAACAAAACAAGCTGTTTGAAACAACCGTCAATCTTCAATGAATGCTTTTCTCATTTGAATCCTGTGAAGACTTTGGGTTAAATAAATAGGTTTGTAAAGCACTACATTGGCTTCCAGTCCCCCCCAATTTGTTAAAGTCTTTTTTTTCCAATATAAAAAAGGGCAAATTCTGAACAATGTTTTTATTTCAGCTTCCTTGATGTGTCAGTTTGGACGCAACTACTTCTGTTTGGTGTGGAGCCACATTACATTTGCTGTATCACATTTGATTTCAGCTTTAACAATATTCACACTATGAGTCATTTCCATCCACAAGCTTTCAAGTTTTTGCTATTCCATCTATGCAACATATCTGGTACAAACAAAATATCCCAGTTCCCATGTCAGTCATAGCTCAGGCATTTCTCAAGTCACAAAGCTCTGAAGGCAGTATTTTCCCCTTAATTCATTTCATGTCCAAAGGTAGTTTGTTCCAGAGCATATGTTTGGATCCGAGAGCTGTTTGAAGGCAGATGTAGTTCCTGGCTGCATCCTTTCAACAAACTGCCTCCTGGTAATTGGCCATTACTCTAGAACTGAGAGACGTGCTGTCCAGAGGGCAACTACACTTGTCTGGAAACAATCATGGAGTTAGCAGGCTGGCAGACAGCCTTGTCACTGGATTATGCCTCTCCTGCAGAGTGTGTCTTCCCCGGGGAGGGGGAACCGACTCTCAAAAGAAAATGGCTGAGACCCAAAATATAATTATGCAGATTTTATATTTTTTAGGTGTGCATTCATGCATTCATTGTGATGATGTAGTAATTTGTCATACTTGGCTTTAATGTAAAATGTTTCTATAATAGTAGATGTAGAAGTTTATTTTCACAATTGTCATTCATCAGGCTGAGAAGTTAACATAGCAGCATTTGCTAAATAAAACAAATACAATAAAAGAAAAAGTTGTGAATATAACAAGACATGGGGGAAACTATTTCACAGCTATTACAGCCAATGATCAAATTTTTTAAAAATACTTAGAGAGTAAGAGAGAGTAGGTTCATTCATTGTGTCTTGTACAGTACCTCAATTGTATACAACATAGAGCTTTTGCCCTGTGCAGAATATTTATCCAGCAAGTAACGCTTTTGAGGCTGTAAGAGTGACCTTCAGCAAGTCAGTTCATAATTACAGGAAAACATGCAAGGTATGCCAACTGACCTTCATTCATCTGCAAGCAGATCTCAAAATCACAGAGAAAAAACGACATGTGTCGCTACGGCACACGCAACTGGATCAAGATAAAGCAAGCATCTCATTACTGTTTTATTGGACGTTATTAAAACAATAATCCACATAACTTGAACCTTTAACTCTCCTGCCCAACACCGAGGTGTTGAGAAGCAGAGAAGAGAAAATGCTCGAGTCAAGCTGAGGTATGAGCTCAGGCATAAGAGAATAATATTTCACTCTCTCAATATTTTACACCTAACAGTAGCTAGGGAATATGCGGCCATGGCAAGACCTAAAGTGTGCTCACCCATCTTTTTTAATTAAAACGCTCGTCTGTGACCAGCCCTCCCACCTTCTATTTTGAATTTGCTGCAAACATCATGCTGACTCATTTCTTACGAGACTTGAGGCAATGCGTGAATACCTTAAACTTTCAGGGCTGCCATCTTTTCATCCTTGAAAAGCAAGATTCGTTTTCAGGTCAAGCTCTCACTGTGTGCATGGAGGCTTTGAGAATCCCCTACAGCCCTCCTTCAATACCCCTCCCTCTTTCCTTTCACCCCCTCTAACATCCTGGAACCACTCTTTGATGGTCTCTGCCTCTATTTGAGTCTTGCTTATCCCTCGGAGTACCTGAGGATGTTTAGTTATGTATATTTCTACCAGTCCATGCTTTGCTGCTGCCTTGAACACACAGGCAAACATACTTGTTTTATATCTCCAGGGAATTACTGCAGAAAATCCCACGTCCTCTCAGAGTGTGTCACAGCCAGTGCTGAGTCAGACATTTCAGCAGAGAACTGTACAATGAGGACGTTGGCGATAAAGCCCACCGATGCACCCCAGAGTAAGCATTAGCCCGATTAGATCGTCGTCAGGGGACGAGACCGGTGGTGTTGTGGCTCCAAAAACAAGCGCACCCAAGCACTGATATAGGATATAGCGCAGAGTATCCCACTTTCATCTGGTGTCAGGAAATATTGGGGGTTGGTGCTAAAGGAAGATGAAAGACAAGGCAAGAGTGATTAGAGTAAAAGTGCACTGACCAGCATCAGGCGCCAGGAGCCACAGAGGTGCCTCCTGACTGTCTCACATAGAGCATATAGTATGACTAGTGGTTGTACTGTAGCATTGAGGGGTGTTTCTTTGAACCTATTATGACCTTACAATTCCTTACATTCCTGGATTTGGCAGTGTATGATATTACAGTGGAGGTGGGATGTAGATAACAGTATGGGGTCTGGCTAAGCCCTAAACTACAGTTTAGTTGTTCTGGGATTAAACCGTTCCTGCATCTGCTGGTGGCGGTAATTATTGCTCACAGTCTGTAATCTGTACTACGAAGACTGAGTTGCCAGGGTGAAACAGGTCATGTTTGGTTTAGGAGGAGTGTAGCTAATCAGTAATCCGAAGCAAATAACCTTCTCGACTGAGCCAATGAAAATTTCCTTGTTTGTTTCATTGCACTAGATAGTGAAGGACGTATTGACGATGGATGTATTGCATAGGATCCAACATCTGGTCAGCTATCAATTTTAGGTGGAGTATATACACTGTATTACCAGTATACAGTAAAGGCTTTCTCTGACCTTTAAGGCAGAGGTGAGGGGGTCAACAACAGGCCAGTAAGTTTTAAACAACATAATGTGAAGCACAGAGAAGGAGTGAACTGTAACAGCGCAACCAGCTGAATATGCAAGAAATATGCTTCAAAACATGTCTTAGTTCAAGCAGTTAAAAGTTACATTTCCTTTGGGTTCAATAAAACAAAATGGAATTTTGAATTCACAGGTCAGCCCTCTTACTAAACAAGAGATTTTCCATTATTTTACCTGATAAATTCACTTGGTAAAGTTTGGTTTTACAATAATGTTGGGCAGAGTATCCCAGTGCACCATTGAAAACGAGGACTAGGTAAAGTAGAGTGTATTGATTCCTAATCTCATGCTAGTGCTATTTTAAATTGCATAAGAGCAGCATTATGAGCAGCTTTTAAACTTGACCATGCAATAACAGCCCTGGTCTGCATCCATCAAACAAGAATGCCAAAATGGTAGCACCTGTTTATCAGTTTGTAGTGGGATTGCGTGTCACCCTGTGGGGTTCAATGAGGATTCTCCATTGCCAGTCTCTAATGACAGATTTCTGCGGTTGATTTCCTCAGGGTGACATCACCCTGTGGTTCAGCTACTCTGCCAAAGGAAATGGCCACACTTCGGCCCCTAAGGCCTTTGGAGGGGAGAGACAAGGGTATCCTGTGAAGCAGACAGTATTCTGGCACTAAGCCCAAATCAACATTCACACTGAGAGCCCTGGATCCAGAATGTAGTGATATCACTGGACTGGAGAGTTTTACAACCCAAACACTGTCAATCATATCATAACACATGTATGGTTTATGACCAATGGAGCGATGCACCAATTCCAGAAACACCAAGAAATGAAATCAACAAATACACATTTCTAAATCACATCAGCAAGTATGAAACAAGCACATTCAGCTGTTACGTCAGTGGATGATCCTGAAGCCAGAAAAACACCCATCTGTTTTTGTGTGACCTTCATTCACTGAGCATTTTTTTACCCTTTTAGTTTTCTGTGTTTTTGTTGAAAGTCTACAAGCTCTTTGTTCAGATAAAAACTTGGTGGAACTGTGCACACAGTGGAGTGTGTGCACAAGTCAACATGGCTGACCACAATGGTTCATGTAAGCACTCAAAAGTGACAGAGCAAAAGACAAAGCTGAGCCACAGAAAGCAAGAAATCATGCGGTGGAAAGATTCCAACAGCTATAAACAGGTCAGACCACACCATACAATGCACAGCCTTCAAATCCATCTTCATCCCTGCATACCTCTTACTCTCTGCCCTGTGGAAATATGGGGTAAAATCATCATGCTCATGTTTTTGCCTGTTTTAATAGGACCTGCCCTGATGCGTTGTAGTACTTTCTGCAGAAACTGTCAAATGTTTCTCTGAATGTTTAGAAAGCCCACTTTAAACTAGGGAGACAAATGTGACAGTCAGTAAGGTCCAAGAAAAATACCATGGCTCTGGTGGTTAATGTACTTTCTGCCCAAGTGAGGTGTATTTCCAGGAGACTGTAATCAGTGTTGCAATGGGCCTATTAGCTTTACAGTAACACACCAAGAGAGAAGGGTAAAACCTGTGAAATAGAGGTATAGGGCGGCATAAAGTGTGAAGGGATTCATGCTGTTATGAGCACCCACTTAGGATGTGGCTTTGATTGACAAGGACTAAATAGAGGCAGTCCAGATTTACAACTACAAGGGATTCTGTGCTCTAGCAGACATCTGGTTTGGTCAAACTTTATGTGGCTTTGTGGGACGGTAAAGAACTTTCTCAGAGGTCAAAGATAAAAGCAGAAAGAAAGCAAACTTATGTTATAGGTTTATCATGTCTGTGTTGGATGTTAACAGCAATAAAACACCCTGTTGATGCTAGCTACAGTTTATGTAAAAAGCTAGAATTCCCTCATTAAGGAATTAGACATTTTTGGGAAGGCTCTGGTGAAGTTAGAAGAGATTTATGAATGGTAGTTATAAAGCTAAAGCCGTGTTATACAAGTTTAGGTTGGTATACGTACTGGGAACACAAGGTTACAAAAATCTATCAACCAGATGCCAAACAAGAAAGACTAATCACTAATCGAATATAACAGATTCTAACACTATATTGTAAGTTCTAATCAGCCTATTTTTGGTCTCTAGAAGCTAACTTAGAGAAAGGATATAACAGATATAACAGAGACTTATCAATTTTACCAGCCAACTCTTCATGGCAATATGAATATTTACTTTCTAAACTATTCCTTCAAAAAAATATTTATGGACAAAAACTCCAACCCTTATAAGAGGACCTGATTCCATCCACCAACAGCAGGACCACGATGGTCATGTTTCTTCTATTAGTTAGGCGAGTAGCTGGACAGCAGAAAATTGTGCGGTCAGAACCTCCTGTTGATCACCTACTACAAACAGAGAGTTGCAGAGAAAAAAATAGAGAAAAGTCAAAAGAGATTATCATTTAATGTAAAATGGAAACATTTCAACTGTGAGTTAAATGCTGATGACAAGTCTGATTACTGGTGTACATCTGAAGTGATTAATGCATACTGCAAGTTCCTGCCCTACAACATGTTGAGTTTTTAACTCCATGTTTGATCCTGCAGTAGTTAAAATACATAAACATTATCCAGATGACCACATAAAACCACAAACCCCAAATCGGAGAAAGACTCGGTATCACTACTTTTCCCGCCTACTTTTTTCTATAGTTTTTTCTATAAAGTAATTTGACTTAATGTACAGTCACTACTTTTTTAAATGCTCAGCCATCATGTATTCACTCAAATAAAAAGGAGCACAGACCAGTTAGTAGCTGATATGGTTTGCCACCCCATGAGTGTTTCCAGGAAACAATTAGAGCAAAGCGTTTGTCTTCATTTGAGCTTTGGCTGCTAAATAAGCCTTAGGGATAGCCACTTGACCTCAGGAGCTCTTTAAAGCAGCCACAGAAAATACTTCTTCCTTTTCTCATTCATTCCAACTCTAGCGGTAGGACGGAGACATGTAGGTAAAGGAGACAAGAGACTGGTTACCAATGGATTGTTTTCAGAAATGAATGTCTGTGGTCCAGATGGGTACATTAGTGGGGGTAGAGTTATTGTATATGAGCGCATGTTTGTGTTTGTAATCAGGGTAGACAGATCATTTTATATTTTATTTTGTTTGCATGCATGTAGGTTATGTGTTACTGCGGATTAACAGGTTGTGTGTGTTCTGATGAGGAGTGAGCTGTTTCAGTTACACATGGTGTGTGACATTTGAGGCGGCCTCGGAGGAAAAACCACAAGACTGTCCGACATCAGGCCTCTCAAGAAAACTTCAAACCACTGACTGCAATAAAGAGAAGACACAGACACACAAAAAAAGTACTTATTCACAGCCTAACAATCACACTGACTCAGATCTCCTAACTTAGCACCCTGACCGACCAATGACTTGCTTTAAGAGGATTAATCATAGCTATGCCTCAGCCCCATGTCACTTCACTGCCCCATGACTTCCTCCTGGTTGTGGCCCCTGTGCAACCTATCAGACTCACCTATCAATAGGCAAAGCTTATTATTTCAGGGAGCTTCCTCTTTCCTGTACTGGACAGTCCAGCTGCGGCCACTTAGACTGTGAAAGGTGTATATGTGTGGATGAAAGAGCTGGACTTTCCCTGGCTGTTACCATGTCATCTGACAAGGCGACTTCCTCACCGGGAGTGTGTTTTTCCACTTCACTGCCTCAAGCGCTGTGCTGGTCTTATCAGATTGTGATTAATATTATTATTTGTTTGCTTTTATCAGGAGAAGCCATGAATGTTACCATCTGTTTCCTTTTACAGAGCAACAAATGGTATATACATATATAGAGTGAAGATAGAAAATTGCCGTTCAGAGTTGTTACAAAGAATTACAAAGATGAATTATTGTTAAGGAGTTATTTATTTTTAATCTTTGAAGCTGAACATAGGAGGGGATACATTTTCCTTTTTAGCTGTTGGCACAGTCTTGGTTTGAGACAACTACTGGGCAAGCAATGGGTGTTTGCTCAAGTGGAGCCAATTACTCAAAAGAAATTGGGTCTTCCTCTCTATTCCCTCCTTTGCTCTCCGCCCTCACCCCTTCATCTCTCGGGTTTGGGGTGTCATTTAAAAATCGGGTCAAACCCGCAGTGAGCCCTCTTTCCAAACAAACAGGCTAGTAATGGCTGTTTACCCAGAGTACAAGAGCCATTATGCACATGGAAGTTAAACATCTCTGACAGCAGAAATAGCCACAGACAAATCACTGTTGCCCTTCAATGAGGGATTGATTGGAAGAATACTGGCCATTTCCCTAAATGTTACCAGCAGCTATACATACTGGTGACAGCTTCTCAAATGGCATACCAGTTGGATGGCATAAGAACTCAAATCAAAACTTTTGTTTGTCTGTAATTACTACACTGCACTACATGTTGAGCAGATGACCTTGCCCGAGAACATTGCATTGGCTGTTCAGGAGCCACAGGACTCACTATTGGAAAGTAACCCTGAACATCACAGCCCACTTTTCAATCACCTTGCAAGATCTGGACAGGGTAATGTGGAAATAAGGACTGCATAGAACATGAAAGTGCATTCATAATGTACAGTAAAGCAGACTAACGAGCGTAGGGCCATTCTGTGGACTCATTATTAAATCAAAAATAAAGTAAGAATAATGTCAACTGAAAGCTAAATTTCTGTGACCCAGAGTTTAAGAGAGAATGAAATGGTAGGGTAAACAAAAATGGAAATGAGGTCATAGATCTGGAGAATAGAGGGCATTAAATCACAGTATGTTAACATGTAGTACGTTGAACATACTGAAACTTTACATAGTGGAATTCAGGTGATTAAGCTAATGGCGCCTGTGAAGGACAGCAGCAGCCTGGGTTACGTTGGGTACAGTGATACACTGAAATGTGATGTACACCTCAGTGAAGCAGGCAACAATAAAAGCAGCAGTGTTGTTGTTCCTTGTGAAATGTGCATAATCTTTTCGTTTAAAAAGAAAAAACACTTAAATAAAACAGAGGCAAATACACAGTGATCAAACAATGTATAAACATTGTAATGAGGAGTTTTGAAGTTTCCAAATAAATAATTGTAGGAAACAAATCCAAAATAAAAATTTTGAGGTCTGCTGTAACAGTTTTTACAGTGACATAAAATAAAATAATTTAACGACCAATGACTAAGAACTTATTGGGTCAATGAAAAACCAAACCACAAAATGATATGAAGCTAGAAACCACAGCATTGTGTGAAGCTGGCTAAGATTTATAATCTTTACACACTGGGCCAAAGATATAGTTACATGTAACTCAGGTTTTTTCCTCTCAGATTTAAGCTGTTAGAAAATGTACAAATCAGCAGAGGCATGTTTTTGTAATTGGCCCACTGGAGCCAACTTCAAATGGGTGTTGCCTGTGCTTTCATTCAGATCATCTTCATGGCTCGAATCACACACAGGGGAAAGATGTGCAATGTTGAGCCGCAAACCCTGGCATCACACCTAAAAGGAATTTCTGTCTCATGTATTTCCAAACGAATGGTTGGCAGGGCAATACAGCATGCATCCGGTGGAAACAATGTGGCACTCAACATCCTGTGTATGTGAAGACTCCACAGCACCAACTTTGTGTTTTCCTGTAGGCTACACTTGTGTGTCTGTATAATATCTTCATGTGCATCAAAGCGTATGCTCGATCTCTTTCAAATTTCAGTGTCATGCTGCATTCAACACCTGGATCAGCAGGTCTTCCCCTCATGCACATCTACTTTTACACACTCCACTGATCTCCTTCCCGTGAAAAGAAAGAGACTACACAGCTGCTAATGCAACTTTCCCAAGACTTTGCATTCAGACTCAGAAGAGCTACAATAACTGAGTCAGGCCCATGTTTCACCACATCCAGCAATTCTCTAACTCTATGCTGGACATTATGCACTTTTATTTTACACGCCTCATATTGTATTACTTTACTTTTCATGTCGCATAATATACAGCGACAGCATAGACTTAATTCTCAAGGATTAGGTTTCTGGACTTTACATAGGTTGCTGACAGACGCTTGACGTCATCTTGTTGCTGGGTCAGTAGTAACACAACACCCATGAAGGTTGGCTTTCCTAATTGTGCTAGTAATCTATTTAAAATACACTGCATTGAAGATTAGGGAATTATCACTCAGGCATTTCCCTCTTGTTTTATAATGTATTCCTGATGTCAGTACAGTGGTTACAAACGGTGCTACACTAGATACAGGATTAAGCAAGATGTGTGTTTTCATCTTATCCCTTGGAGAGCCAGGCATAAGCAGCCTTACATTGCACCATTTTACTTATTCCACAGCAGGTTACAGCTCAAAGTCATGATGGACATTCACCAAGATATTCCCTCCAAAAGCTTCCCAAGTGGCCTATTGCGATTCTTGATTTCTCTATTCAAGCATCCAATCCAGTTGGAAATCAATCAAAAGTCAGTTTTCTGACCACATCCTTTGACAGACACCTTCTGGGTAAATATTCATAGCCTCCCGACACAAAAAAAACAGGTTAAACAGTCTGTCCCTTGGTACAAACACCACCCATATGATTTTTTTTAAGGTTGGGCATTGCCATGCCATTATGTCATTGTGGATAACGTCCTGAAGGCTGAGTGGGGAGTCCAATGCTGAAGGCCAAGATGATGGCTGAAATCAAATATTTCATGGGCAAGCCGGTGAGAGCACACGCAATAAATCTACCTAAATTTTACGCCTAATGAATTAAATGTTTAATGAATGTGGCCATCATTCTGCAGCTGAACTCCCCATTAGCCTTCATTGCTCTGATCAGATTTCTTACCACACGAGAAAGACACCACGTTTTAGGAGTATTGGTGTACTGAGGGCAAGAAGACGTTGGTGAAATCTTGCAAGACACAGATAAAGGACTTCATTAAAAGCAATACAGCATATCTTTGCTGAAGGGGAACTGTGGTTGAACTGAAACTTGCATCAACTATTCTCTTCAAGCACAGAGAGCTCTAGTATTTTGACAAAATTTGCCTTCAAAGAATTCAAAGTTTGGCTTTGAAGTGAACTACTATCAGGCAGTGTAGACTGTAATTGCAATGCATCAGTGCAAAATCAGACAGAATGATAATACATTAAATAAGGTATGATTATTGTATCAAAGGAGGAATATGATTATGCTGATGATTTTACATTTTCTCAATACAAGCAAACATTAACTGTGTAAAAAGTAGACTAAGTAATGTTTAACAAATTTAGGTTTCAAGCCTGAACTCAGTGAAACATGCTGTATGTTCAATAAAGAACATAAGGTCTGCACCAGCATATCAAGCAAGCTCCTAAAAATAGACATTTGCCATCCTCCAGCCTTCTGAGGATCAGAGTTGAGCGGGGCACTGAATGGTGCTGGAGTAAAGCCTCGGCCCGTGAACAGATGTTTCTGAGAACAGGTGGCTGGGGTTGTCCCCTGGATTTGCATGGCAATGACAGACACAGCAGACCTCACAGACTTCAAAGAGCAAAAGCATGACTGCTAATGATCTGTGGAGAGAGGAAAAGGGAGTGGCGAACGAGCTTCAGAGGCACCATGCAGACAAGGACTTCCAGTCCACGAGAAGTACACTGAGAACTTTACTGCCTCTGAATGTTTCCCATAATAACATTGGGATGCCTAACTACTGTGAAGGTAAATATGCCAACATTTATTTTACAGGTAGTTGTGTTAGACTGCAAAACTTTTCAGGGACAACATATCACTACTTAACAGTTATTTTGGTAAAAACAAACAATATAAATGTTTTTTTCCTGTTATTCTATCCTGTCTTATGTGATTGTGATGAAGGCAGATATGGGAAATAAATTACTTGATAAGCCTTCTGAATCCTGTAAAAAGAATAATATTAATGAAAGCTAATTAAACATGGAAAGGCTACATGTTCTAAGACCATTAGGAAAGCTCTCCCAGGGTTTGCATCCAACCATGAACTCTTAAAATCTGACTTGATGAGATTTCTTCTTGCACAGCAGCAATTAAGTCAGACAAGCCAAGTCTCTATGTCTAACCCCTCCCCTTCATCTGTCATATTTTCAAGCTTTGATCTCCTCTAACCCCATTCATTAAGCAAAAACAACACGCTGCCGCTTAAAGTTTGCAATGGAGCCCTTACCATTTAATAAATAATGTATTCACCCCGGGATCAAAACATGAAATGAGCACCAGGCGAAAGGGGTGAGCACATGGTTGGCTCAGACAGCGCTAAATGTATGCTGATTGGGGTAGGAAACATGGACGTACACAAGTGAAGCAAAAAGTCTCAGCAGTCTAGTACAGGATTAATAGGAGTCGTTATGGATGCAGTTGTTTCCACCTATCAATCTAAGGCGCAGGGTTGCAGCGGTGAAATTTAATACGGGATAGTAATATTAACAATGCATTTTAAGTAGTATGCTCTCCTGAGCAAGATGGATGAAAAACGGGGGTAGAAGACGTTTCACTGGAACTGGTTAGAGGTGCAGGACAGCACAATTATAATAAAGCCCTCATTGTCACATCATCAATCAAAGTATTGGACTGTTTTCGGGCAAATTATTTCATTTAATTTCGGGGGAATAAAATAATAACTGACCCATGGTTCTGGTAGACCACTTGGGATGCTCAGTATCATACTAGCAACTCTGTAACAATACTAATGTTTACCAGGTACTGCATGTTTAAGCCATGTTTACAATCTATCCCCGAGAGAAAAATTAATTGGTCCAACAATTTAGCTAAAGAAATCCCATGGCTGAAAGAACATGTTGTTGTTAACCACTCAGAGTAGCATTCTAAGATCCATCTAAACTTTATAACTGACCTCTACATGACTTGCTATTACAGCAATGTATGATTTACTTAAAACTACATATTACACAAACAAAGATAACATATTGTGGCAGTCTGGCTTTCTCCCATGTGTGTGAATAGACAAATTCTGTCCTCCTGTTTCAGTTCCTGGAGCCTTACTGAAATGAAGTGACCTGTGTCAGCAGGGGGGCTTTACTACATCTTGACTTTATTACTCCCCACCCTTAAGTCCCACGGTGACCACTCTTTCTTCTGTGCCATGTTCAAATAAACATGAAGAGAAAACTTTTATCCCCTCCTCCTCTGTACACTAATGTTCTCTGGATTCCCTCCTCATCTTTCTCTCTGTTTGTTTTCCCTACCTTCATCCTCTGATGGGAGACACCATGACCTGATGTGAGCCATGGCGCAACCTTCGCCAAATCCAAGCCAAATCCACCCCACACATGCAAACACACAAAGACACCACTCTGAACCAGCTTGGCAGCAAGGTTAGGGTCTTTGTGTTGATTTTGTGTCCACTGGGATGCGACTCTGCTGCTGTATATTCATGATCTCCTTCAATGCAGACAGCCAGCTAAAGCTTTGGAATGAGGGTTTCAAGTGGGATTGTGTTTATACTACTCCCTGAAAGCATGAGTTGTTGTTGTTCACATAGAAGAAGAATAGCTTTCTAAAAAAATCAGGAAATGCTTCTATTAATGGCTTTACACACTTAGATCTATAGTAGCATCTGGTTTTGGACAACCCACCAAATGTTACACTATCAGCACTGCCCTAACTCTCACACATGACCTGGTTGAGATCATATTTAGGCACAAGGTGGCCTTAATAATACAAGACCTTGTAAATGGTCTCGTTATTTGTCCTAGCACCCTCTTCTGATGTGTCTTTCCCATTATTGGAGCAAGGTCTCTGGGTCCTCAGAAGTAATCTCCACCATCTTGATGAAATGCAAATATCCCAAAGTCTCTCCACGGGAGATACAACCTCAGACGTTTCTCGTCTTTAACAATATCTGTTATTAGAGCAGGGTGAAAATAATTAGGGGTCATGCATGTCCTGTGTCTTTAATGCAAGCTTTATTGAATAAATGCCCTCTAGGCCACTGGAGGAGAGCCTTTGAATATAATACAAATACCTATGGTTTAAAAAAACTGCACCTGTTAAACAATTACGAGTAGTATAATTAAATATTTACATCCTGTAGGAGTTCAGCTCATGCACACTGTGAATTCAAATTACTCATCTGTTGTGTGTGGATTTGTTCACGCGACACAGGTTTAATTTAAATTAAGAGACCACCACAGACTGAGCACATTTTAAAAGGTCTTAAAGTTTATAAACTATTAGATTGCACCACACCATCTTTGAAATACACACTTACGTTCCCTGTAGAACCAAACAAAATGTATAAGTTGAGGAATAGTTTGAACTTGTATCCTAGCATACTATTACCTGCCATTACCAGTAGGTCAGTACAGCTGAATGAAAGCAGCAGCTTGAGGAATGAGGAGATTTTTTCCACAAATCACAGTTATGCAAGTTTTAGTTTCAACAACAATTAATCTTTGTTTATTATTTTGCCTTCATCTCCTGCTTTGCATGGCACTGATGTGTTCCCTCTCGGTGGGTGTTATGAGAGCTGTTTCCCTTTGGCTTTACCACCTCTCCATGTGGTGCAGTTGCACAGAGACATCAAAAAGCATCTCTATCTACTTATAAAAGTCTTGGGACTTTTATAAGTAGATAGAGATGCAGACTCTCAGCCAAAGTGAAGTTTATCCACTCCTTTGCAAAGGCATTCCACCACAGGGGTGCACCACAGCAGCATCTTCATCCTGTGTGAAGCTGCTGCAGCCACTTACTTGTGGAGAACTGGTCAGATATTCCATTTGTTTTTGCTGTGACACATTTAAATTGGATTATCGTGTTTATTTTGCTTTTATAGCATTCCATTTCTTAAAACACTTTTTCCCCAAAAAGTGCATATTGTAGATATGTAGATTAAATATAAGGAGAAAAAAAATCATAATTTGTTGCAACATACAATTTATTTATCATCTGGTTCTTCCATAATCTCTTAAAACAAAGCAGGAAAGCAAATACAATTTTGGCTCAGGCTAAAGATTTTTCTATCAGCAGTTTAATTTGCATTCTGCAAGCTCATACATTTCACAAACTCAATTTCATCTTCACTTTACACCAGCCCTGGAATGTTTTCCCAAGCACTATGCGATTTGAATAACTATTGATGCACTAAAAATATCTACTTTTTTTCACTGAAGCCCAAATGTGAGGTTTTTAAATGCATGAAGAATAGGTAGGAACAGGAGCAAGGCGAAGAATTATCTACATGCAAAAATCTCTCCATGAGTAGTGCTGTACTCAGGGTTATGTACTTTGGGCCTTTCACAAGTGTGATCAGACAATGGGAGCCAAAAGGAACTGACCAGAAAGAATGAATGTGATACTGTTGAAGTTCACGCCAGATCACAACACATCTGAGCTGGGAGACATTATCAAATTTGCCAAACGTTGGAATGATTAGGGCTTGTCTAATTCATATGGACAGACAGATGGTAGGGTGAACCAGTCTGTGAAATCCAAGCCTTATTTAAAACCAGGCTGGCTTTGCGCAAGTGGGAATAAATATGTAAACTCGGGCTGCTCTTTAAAAGTGAACATGCCTCCTCTCATTCCCATGTCATGCTTTCTGGGTCCATAAGCAGTAATGATGTGTAAAATAACCTTCAATGCACCTTTTGCAAAGCTATGGAATACATGCCAGAGGAGATCATTATAGGATGGAGGGTTTTGAAAAAGGAACAAAAGCGAGAGAAAGAAAGACCCTCTTTTGTCTCTGGTTTGAATCAAAAGCTTACAGAAATATGCCTTATTGGAATAAATATGCTCCTCGATGGGCAAACATGACCTCCAGAGTGCAAAAGGAGCTTCCAAAGGAGCCAAGAGCTTGTAAGAGGTGTGGCGTGGAAGTGCCACAAAATCCACAGGGTGCCTCCCTTTGTTTGTATTACAAATGGCTCAGTGTAGGGTGAGAGGTCAAAGTGATAATCACATATGTAAACACACCTCTCCTTCTGAGCAGCACTTTAAAAAGCCTCCTGCTTGACCCTGCTGTTTCTGGCAGGTAAATGTTTGTAATGCATCAACATGCAAGCAGAGTAGATGCATGATTAGAACGCTGTGCAGCGCCTTGTTTATTGGATCCAGCCTTTGAAACAAAGAAAAGCTGAGGGGAAAATAATGGTACATGCGCTAATGCGAGAGCAGGCACACATACACACAGACAGCAGCTCTCTAATTAATAGCTCCTCAGCCTCCTGAGTCTTCTGAGGCAAGTCCACCCTAATCCCTTGGCACTTGGTTCAGAGTAATCAGCGCACAGCAAAGCCTGCCTTTGGAACACTAATTAGCATCATTGATTTTTCTCCTCAGACTCTGACATGCAAATAGCCCAAAAACAAGTCACTGCTTAAAAGGCGGCCCTGACAGTCAGGAAGAGGATGGTAGTTCATTGTTTTAGCTGCACTGGTTAACACAGACGGCAGCTTGAAATGTGGGTTAAAACAGCGAAGCAGAATATTTCATTAACTGTGAAAGGATGTGATTAGTGCCTGCGTTGGCTGACAAATTAGCATATGGCGTTGATTGATAATCACTAAAATCCATATACAAGCACAAATGACTCCAGGCCTTTTGAACATGTGGCATTTTCAAACACCACCATTTGGAGTGTTTAGAGTAGAGGGGGATATTGGCTAATGTAGCAAAAATAATCTCAAAGCATAACTGGTTTACACTGATACACTAATTAAGGTATCTCTCTGGTGATTACTTAGCCAGTCAGTTTAGCAACTTCTCTTTCTGGTAAACTGAACCCTACGGCTTGTGATGAGCAAGCGTGTGAGGTAACTTCAATAAGAATTGCCAGTGTCCACATGCCGGGGGGAGAAGTAAATTGCAAGTAATGGACTCGGAGAGGGCTGAGATGTTTATCAGACTAAATGAACAGAATCACACTGGAGGGATGTGGGGCGTTGCATGCGTGACAACATGCCAGAAAGACTGCCGATTAGGAATGACGGACGCCATGAATTTATGTATTAAAAGGACGGAATGAAACTATGGCGGATCATTTGGACCAATCATTTTCTTTTGCAATCCAAGTGTATGTCAGGAGCGCATTCTCTCCTCATCCCTCCCTGCTGCTCTCCCTGGGATAAGACATTCTCGCATAAACACACGTGTATGACACGCACTACCAAGTTATTGTTTTCTCTCATTCAAAACAAGGATGGGATTCTGCTATTTTTGTGCTAATTAGCTACTAGCAAAGTCCAACAAGAGGAATCAAAGTGACCGCAATCATCCCTCAACTTTTTAACAAGGCCGGGTGAGGAAACCATCACAGCTTGACTTAACCAAAACCCTTCACTGGCAAATCCATAAAAGGAAGGAAGAACAAGGAATTAGGGAGATTTTCTGTCTTCCAAATACACAATCCAGATGCCAATTTATCAGCCTTCTCTTATTCTCTCTCTTGTTTCTCTTTCTCTAGCTCTAGTACTTTTCTTTCGCACTGTGTGATTGCATCCATATGCTCTCGAGGGATAGATGGGGTCAACACCCTACTTACTCACGCCAGTGAGGGAGGCACTGACACTTGTGAGAAAGCCCTTGTGCAGACTTATGCACCAGAACACACGCACCCAGCATGTGCACACACATACACACATTATTGCCTGCAAGCACCAGGCTCAGACTGCATAGCAGAGAAGAGACTCCAGGTTTTGTTGCCAACGATTCTTCCGTATCATGAAAGTATGGGGAATCTTACTTTGGAGTCATCCACCTCTACCTCCCCATACATTAGAATTGGCCCCCAAGAAGATCTGGCATCAATTAAATAGCATTCAAAAGAACAGCGTTTGATGGGGCCCAAAGGATCCTCCTGCCTTGAATCCCTTCTTTTGTTCAGGAAAGTCTGAAGAGGTCGTAAATCTGAACCTGAAGACAGTGCACAAATTGCAGTCACACTTGCAAGCAAAAGGAATCAAGGCCAGGAGAGCAAGAAGGAATTATGTTGCCGTACACCAGTGGTCCAAATCCTTTCCTCTTTCCATCTTGGGAAAACCTATCACAGACACACACAGATATGTGCAAGTGCCACGTGTTGTTAACCACACAGTTGCGGCTGTCTGCCTTGAGCACAGAGAGAAAAAAACAGATGAATACACCTCCACCCAAACAGGAAAAAGCTCAGCGAATCACACATCGTACCAGATGCATTTAGTTTAGTCTGAATCATCTTTATGCCGCCATCGTTCCTTCTGTACACACTCACATGCTGTGCTCATTGACCACACTCTCACACAAACATGACTGAAGGACATTGATAAAATCTGCTATAATGAACTCCTCCCCTGGGCCTTGCCACTGACCTTTGGGAATCAGATTTACACCACATCTCCTATAATATCTGTGGTGTCCCTCATAAATTATGGCAACACGACAAGGCAAGATACACCTACACAGATCTCCATGGGCACTGTTTAGAGTCAGCTCACCATCCACAGTCTGTCTGTACAAGATCAGAATTCCTGTATGAATCCAGTGTAGTTGAATACTACGCTGCTTCTTTATTTTTAAGCATAAATGAGTAGCTGTACAGGTTTTCTGGTAAATGTCTATTACTAGATAGATGTTGACATACAGTACAGCTGTTATTATGTCATTATTGACCCTTTATTAAAAAAAGCCATTACTCAAACAAGAAGATTGTTGTTACTGTAGTCCCAATAAACAGGACCCCAGTTTTTACATTTGTACATACAAAGCCATCACTAAGCATGTTTGAGCTACATCACAGTACGCTCTCCTACTGATTAATGGACTGTGAGGGGGTTATAGGAATGTCATTTGTGGTAATAATGCTACAGGCTCTTTCGTGTTACACCATCCCACTGAAAGGACTTGTTGGCAGGCATAAAGAAATAGGCTGGCAACACCAAGTGTTGTTGAGGTTGCCCAAACGTGCCTACACCCACTGCAGGCCAACTTTAGGGTTAGCGCTGAGAGGAACCATGGTGGAGGGAAAGGAGGTCCCTTGTATGTCATAAGAATTTGTGAAATTTGGGGTGACTATAGGAAGAGCTAGACATAAGGACAAGTATATTTATAGGAACTGTAATTTTAGGGTGAATATGTACCGTATATAAGTAGGTGTGTGTCAGTTATTACAAGAATTTAAATTTGTCAGATCTGTAAAAACTAAACTACCACTAAACCTTTAAACCAATAAAAATAGTTAATTATCATTAGACAGCATAATTTTATTAGGAGCTGAAGATTGAAATATGAGCATGCAGAAAAACCTTCTTTCAGTGGTTTCTGTGGAAGCAGGTGTTCAACGGGACGATGCTTTTCATCTGGGAGCATAGGGATCGGTAGAGTTCAACTTATTTTAACGGCGAGGCTGACAACCTCGGCCCAAAACCTGTGGTCACAAGATCACAGAGGGAGCTCTCAGATCAGCACGCCATCCGTTTCGAAAAAGCAGGAGGGAGTTCTGCTGTCCTAATCCTATGACGGGGAAAAACCTCAGCTGAGCCCTTGACCTTGCCAACCGCAGCCTTAACACAGAACTTTGATTTGTCAACGATGACCACAACAAAGTTTGCCACACTGGCTCCCAGGGCCGAGGCTGCTGCCGTATTACACATGTCATGCGGGTCGTATGACACTGAGGTCACACGGGATGTTTTCCATGTAGCACTGAAGTGCTCTGCTTATGCCAGCAACTCATTACTAGACTGAGGCCAGCTGTTATTTTATTATTTGGTGCTGAAGAGATCACACACAATTTACCTGAGAGACAAGTCCTAAAAACAAAACGTTGGCTCCGTAAAAAACACATTTGACCATTAAAGTTGGATTTTTGAAACAAGCATACTTGGAGGTAGCTTTCATCTGATACAGGCAACTAAAAGGCGACTATCGTTCTCTTACAAGCAGCCAGATCTGAAGCAAGAGGCCAGACACCCTCAAAATTAACCCTTTATATGAATGTTAGCTACTTAAACAGGCAGCAGTAGCTTCCACCGAGCAGCTACAACATTGTGACCTCGTCACCAACGAACGTGACCAGCAACGAAGCAACAGCCCCCGCTAGCGTTAGCTTACCGACACAGCCTAAACAAGCAGACTAGCCGTTAGCATTAGCATTAGCATTAACAGCTGACACCTACCGTTATCTGTAGCTCCATCCCGGGGACTGCAGCGACGCCATACACGGGAAAGTAGTCAAAATAGTGTCAGGTAGAAAGCGACGAAAACGACGTCGGTAATCAATTAATTAACGTCAGGTTCACGCGCCTAAAGTAAAATGATTGCGATTGGCTGTTACTGTTGAAACGGCTGAGAATGAGCCAATCACCGTAAAGCATGTCGCAACAGCCAATGAAAGCATGGAGAATTCAGAATCAATTTCCTGAATAAACCTACCCTAAGGTTTACTACTACTACTACTACTACTAATAATAATACTAATAATAATAATAATAATAATAATAATAATAATAATAATAATAATAATAATAATAATCGTTGACTGTGTGTCTAATTTATAAATGAGCAAAACTTTGTTATAGTTATCGAAAAATGCAACTACTCTCATGTTTACATTGTTATACAATGTGTGAGCTGCATTTTCATGACATGAATAAATAATGAGTATTTTGTGGAGTTTCTGCAATAATGGATTCCTGTGAACAGTGATATCCTGGGTGTTAAGCTGTGGGATGTCATTGTGACAACAGAACAATAGTACAGTGAAGCTGAAAGAGCCTGGATATAATTGCCAATTTATTGCTGATTTCCTGTATTTGCTGTCTGCTCCTTCTGCGCAGGTGGTGGCTTTAAGGAGGTTTGTTACTCTCTGCCTTAGGCTAGATGCTGTTTCAAGGTAGGTGGTTCATCAAAATGAGTGGCAGGTGATGGTATTGGAAACCTGACCAGCTGAGGGAACTACCGTTACACTTCTCATCCTCAAGGACAACAAAGACATTGCAACATCAATGGAAATCTTGGGCCTTAAAATGTCAATTAACCTTATACTGCATTCACAGAAAGACATACACTGAAAGACTTGAAGCCAAGAAGTCATTTTTAAACAGATGTGAGCCCCTAACCCCTGCTTTGTTTGTTTCATTGTGGCCTGCTTTGTTTATGGTGTCTTTAAAGCACCAACATTCACAGCTTGACATTAATGATGAGACATTTAGTTCACATTGCTTTGAAATGTACCAACAGTCGAATAAAAAACAGGCAGCAGACTGTACAGTGTGCTTCTCACACAATTGTCTTTAACACAACCCAGAACCTTTACTACAGGATATGTAGAAAAGGTCAAGGGAAAATGTTACAGGTCAGGAGTAAGTACAGTGAAGTATAATATAAAATGAATGAGCTCATATGTTGAGGTGATGTATCACAGGCATAAAGTGTAGCAGTGTTTAAAACAGGCTGCTGACCCATAGCATTTCTCAAGCACCTTCTCATACTATTACAGGAAAGGAACTGAATCACGGTGGGTTTGGAATAAGCATCACCAACGTTTGCATCACACGCGCTCACATTTACACGCACGCCTACATTCCAGCGCTGTGTCTGAGAGTGATGGAAACCATAAGGTGGATCCCAGGTCCTCTAGGGGGCCGAGGAACGCCACACACACAGCTCTCGTTACCCTGCAACCCAGGACACCCACCTGCACCGACAGAGTGATGCAGGCAGAGACGGAGAGAGTGACACCACTCACAAAGACGGACACAAAGCTGGAACAAGTACTGTATTTGCAACCTGTCAACATTCATGCCAACGGTTTTAAACTGTAAACGTTTATACCAATGGTTTTAAAGTAACACAGACAGGGTTTAGACTGTCATGACACTGTTTACAAGTGCTGCATGAAAACAGAAACATCTCTGAAATGTGTTTGTACGAATACTGAGGCATCTATCAAAAAATTCTATTGAACCTGACATACTGAACAAAAAAATCATGCACTATTATTTAAATTTAAATTGGCATCTAATTATATTTTTTAAAACTTAGAGTTTCATTGTTGCTTATTTTGTGATTATTTGTTGTTATATTATTTGGTAAACCTTCGTGATGAATGTGGTTTCACCATAACTTTTTGACTGACACGCCACATGCTTGCACGAGAAATTGCGTTGCTCCCTGCAGCTTACAATAGATCAGACAATTATTTGTAAATAACTTGATCCAAGTCTGCACGCCAGAAAAAAGAAAAGGAGAAACACACGGAGAACAACACCAGGAGACGCGAAAAGGAGGAGTGAGCATCCTGGAGAAGGGGTTTATTTAAGAAGCACACGTCATCGGGGGAGCTATTTGGAGAGACAAGAAAAGATGTGTCTGAAAATAAAGATTTGAAGCACATCTTCATTAGGTGAGTTAAGACTCTTGGAATGCATGAGAGAGGACGAGGAGGGAGCAATAGAGTCAAGGCGGGAGAAAAGTTATTAACAAAGCAGATAAAATCTAATTCACTCATTCATCAACATGCAAGTCAAGGGCAAGTGAAAGTGACTTCCAGACTCACTCCAAACACTGAATGAATGCCCTTTATTAACTTTTACTTTTATTTATTTAAGCAGTTAAGGTAATTGAGACCCAGCTTTCATTTACAATAACGACCTGGCTGTGAGGGACAAGTACAAAACAATATCAGAATAAAACTTCAAATCAGAAAGTATAATAGTTAAAAATAAGTGCAATGATCTTGAAGAAGTATTTGTTAAAGATTCTTGCAAGCGTAGAGCTTAAAGCAACTTGTGTTTAGTTCCATTATCTCACTGTGTTTGTTAATAGCTGGTCATGAAGGAGGCAGGACATCACAGGAGGGAGCAGTGGAGCACTGGGCCTGGAGACACAGCCGTTGTTATCTTCCTAATGAAGTAACCCCTTTTAACCCCCACAAAACATTTTAAAAGGTTGGGTGAAAGTTAGCTAATGACTAACACATACAGTACACCCAAGGGTGAAACACTTACACACATTCACTGCTGTGCGCTAGCGCTGTGATGTTTTAATATTACATTATAATACTGTAAAGTTCCTTCTCAACCTTTTTTGCAACAGTTCATCTGCATGTCCTGAACCAGCATCCTTGATAAACTTGATAAGCCAAAACTACCAAGGTCCTAATTCACTGTGGGCCATTATGCAGCAGCTGCGTTTTAAATTTCTAAAATGTGGATGTCAGTAAGACAGATAGCCTCTATCTCCACAGCTGCATGTTATCTGCTGCACAGTCATAAACATGCAAAATGGCCAAACGAACAGCGCAGACGCTGAGCCTTCCCACATCACACCAGGGACCTCCGCTCCCATGTGGCCCAAACCCCAAGCTTCTGCCTGTGCTCCCTCCGACTCAGCATCACCTGGGTTATGTGATCATGACAGGGTCTGACGCGGTCCAGAGATCTGAGGAGGTGCAGGAACAGTGAGTGCCAAGCTTCCTTCAGGGACCTGGCTCCAGGTCTGGGCCGTGTGTGCTCCCAGGCTCCGTGTTTCTGAGCTGCTCAAAGATGTCGACATTCAGGAGTAAAAGGTGAATTCCTGCAGGATATTCACAGACCTGGGAGACGAGCGTGATTGCGAAATATACGTGTTATGTACATAATAAATGTATTCCAGTGATTGTATATTCATATTGTACAACACTGTGATTACTACTGTACAGTATGTTGAATGCATGGCTTGATATTTGAGCATTTACTCTGCAATAATGCCTGAAGCAGACGAGCTTTGGCACCGGCAGTATATTACAGGATTAACTGGGACTTCTATCTATATGAACAGAAGAATCAATTTAAACCATCTGCCTGGCACTACACCTATTTTCCAGCAGTCTGTCGAAATGCAAATTGTGCAGGCGGATTAAAGTAAAAGCACATTCCCAACTAATACGCCAATCTGAGCCCATTTGGCTAAGAAGTTTATATTGTGCCGGGTTGCTAAGAGATAGTCGCGCCCTCATTTTAGGGGTCAGAAATGTAATGCTCCTAATTTGGGCGGCAGAAAGCATCCATGTAATTACAACAATCTTGGGCTTCGCAGGCTCAAACGGAGATGCTGCGTCACGAACAGAGAGAGAGGAAGCAGGAAGGACAGTGGAGTGAAGACAGAAAGAAGTGAGGAGGAAAAGCCAGTCGCTCGGCCCTCTTCTGAAGCGGCCGCGGCGAACGTGTGTGTGTTTGCAATTAATTCCATCTGCGGGGGGCTGTGATTGTAATCAGCTGTGCGTTGAGGCGTGCGTGCGTGCGCGCGCGGTTCGACTTTCAGCACGGACTGGGGGGAAAACGCACACTCGCCAGCGCGCGCGGCGAGGGCCCCGTCGGGCGCCGCCAACACAACGGAGACCTGCTCCTCTTCTGCTCCACATCGTTTACCTGACAAATTCTTTCGCGCTTCAAACAAATACAGGGACGGAGCTGGAATGCAGATGTGCCGCGGTCTCCGTAGCGCCAGCGCGGCCCTAAAACGCACAAGTTATGCTTCACGAGCGAGGGGTGGAATTTGAAAGCGCAAACAATCAACCGTGAAGTTTTTGAAGCAGATTGATGACTACGTTGAGTATTTAATCTTAATGGTAGGATACTACAGCCAATAGCCTAATGTCCTGGGTTGTTACTGCTCTATTAAATATCAGGGAATCACTTCTCACTATTTCCGTGACACGGCTATAACTCAAAGCCATAAGGAGCCGATGCTGATAGAAACCCAACCACACAGCTGGGTTCGCTGAGATCCTCCGTGGACCTTCCGTGTTTGTCAGCTGTTTTTTGCCAACAACAGCGCGGAGGGAATGTTTGCGCAGGAGTTCAAGGAAAATGTCACGGACGAGAACGAGGCAACTGGTGTTAACAGGGGCATTAACTATTAAAGGCACTGCTCCTGAACATGCCTCGTGATGAATAAATGAATAGTTACATTTAGCCCATGAATAAGCCAACGCCGCCTTCTGAAAGTGATGCTTCACACTCAACTGCTCAAAAATGCATTTTTGTAGCTGTAACCTGATGATGTTTTACTTCTGTGTGCAATTAACGTGAAAGGCAAGACACAAATATGTGATTTTTCTGTGCCAGCGCGTTTGATCTTACTCTCCAACAACAGATTCTGTGATGGATATTGTTATAGCACTTTGTAGAGTTGGGTTCAAAATAAAGCTATGTTTACTCAGTTCAATGGATCAACTTCCTAACAATGTGAAATCCACAGGGATCAACATCACAGACTACACACAGGACTGTCTGTTGCTGCGGCGTCGTTCCGTACACTGACGCGCTCCGATGTCGCGGCCTTTTGCCACAGCACCCAAAGATCGGACCGGAGCCTCGCCGGTGAGTAATTACTCTCCTCTGTCTAGGGAAACTCGGGGAAGACATGCATCAGTCATTTACTGAGGAAGGAGAAAAATCTCAATGGCTCACAATGGCACCCAGGAGCAGCGTGCAATTAATTGATAAACGCCAGGACGTGATGTCCTGTCAGATAGTATGGAAGAGCAGCAAAAGAGTGCAGTGGGGCGTGAATCAAAGACTGAAAAATGCATTAAGAGAAAGTTAGTGAAATGCCATTAACCTACCAAAGCCCTCGACTGATAGTGGAGGGAATAGAGCGAGTTTTAAATTGCACAAAGCCCTCGAGATTATGGCAAAGTCTGTAAGTCTTCCATGAAAGGCTGAAAACCCATTTTGATTGCTTCTGACACAGGCCCATGAAGTTCCATCAGCGAGACTCGGAGTCTGAAAACTGTCATTAGGGATGCAAGGCATGTGTTTTGACTGAGTGATTATTGTATATACAAAGGCTGATTCACAATCATATTGAAATGTGGCTGAAAAAAATACTCTGGTTAGGTGTACTGTAAATACAGTGCACATGCCAGCATGACAACAACTTTCCTATAATAAAGTCTCTGAGTCTCTTCCTAAGGGGCATCATCAATAAGTGGACGGCGACTCAGCAGACTTGGCACGAGCAGAAGCTCTCCCTTTACAGAGCACAGGAATTTGGTAGTCATACACTCATAGAATAAAATGTGCTCAGCCTCCTACAAATAAACGCACGCACACACATGCACACACGCACACACACATGCACGCACGCACGCATGCACGCACACACACACACACACATGCATGCATGCACTCACGCACGCACACACGTACGCACACACACACACACACGCACACACACACGCACACACACACACACACACACACACACACACCCACACACACACACACACACACACACACACACACACACACACACACACACACACACACACACACACACACACACACAGTCCATCCTCGCTGTAGAGATTCCCCTGGCTTTGATTAATCTCTGCTGTCAGGGGAAAGTTCCTGTGTTTGGGTCCCGACAGGCAGGTTGCCCACTCCACATCTGGAAGCTCTAGCCCCAGCATCTCCAGACACACACACACACACACACACACACACACACACACACACACACACACACACACACACACACACACACACACACACACACACACACACTAAAAGTCTTCTGCTGCCAACACGCAAATGAACCAAAGGTTTTCTCCCAGAAAACACCTTCCCCAAATTTGCTACCTTTGTTTTCTCCTCTGTAACCAATTATTCCTGGATTCAAACACACTTTCGCTGTTGACATCCTTTTCCTCCTTCTTCCCTTGAACACAGACAGTTCTCATCCATGTACTAACTCCATTTTCTGTTACTTAAATGATATTTCAGCGTGTTTCAGTGGATTAACGGCAGGAGACAATGTGATGTTATATTGTAGTGGAATAGAACTGTGGCAGAAAAGCGCAGTCTAACTGACACATCAATCTAAAATCCCATGTTTTAGTGTCAGCTTCCATTAGACAGCGTCTTTTGGAGCTGCCACTAACACAGACAACGCGTTCACTGACTAAACACCAAACACTGAATGTACATTTGCATCAGCTTTCCAAGAAAATTGCTCTGAAAGCATATTGACTGCACATTGTTCATGCTGCTGTGGCCAATTACTGTCTCTCACACCAATGATAGTGTAGCATGCAAGTATCCAGCACTGGCCATTGAACATGACTCCAGATATCCTAATAAAACCTGCACGTTTGTTAGTGCTTGCATTTGCATGTTGGAAAATGCACTTTGAGAGTGACTTATTCCTCTATGCATTCAAGGAAAGGAATATATGTAAAGAAAGCTTTGCGTGAAAACATCCTCTCCTGCAGCATCGTTCCTGTCTCAGCAACAATGCAAATGAGAAAATCGCTTTCCCAGTGTGCTCTGCTTGTACCGTCCTGTACAAACCATTTATAAGCTCTAAACACATGCAAAATTCATGTTCAGTTGCCAGACCCTGGGAGTCCTTGTATCCAGAGCTGAGACAATAACTTTTACTGAAAGCAGTGCCCTCAAAGCAATAAATCACTGCGTAAACACAGCCAGTAGCCACATAGTGGAGCTTCATCGGCACACTGTATTTACAGATTGGGCCTTTAAGGAGTTAACAGGATTCTGTCTGCATTGAATATATACAGTATGCGGTGTGATGTTGTGCCAGGAACTGGCTTACTCCATTCTTCATAAGCGAAAGCCAAGTGAACTCAGATACACAGCGGGAGATGAGTGCGCGCCGAATGGAATCAGAGCGTGCAGCAGCTCAAAGCCAGAGCCGACTTATTGTGCAGGGCACTGTTTTAAAGCAACACCTTCACGACCGCTCCACAGCTCTGTTCACTTTCACATCCAGGCACCTTTCGCATTCAATTCCTTTAAATGCTCACATTTCGATGACATCGCAAGTCACAAAACATGTGTGGTGTTTGTGTCGAAGGCAGCAAGACGTAAACACTTGAAGTGAGGTCACAGCCTCCTCGCGTCTGACTAAACATTTTCAAGTGCGTGAAACTAACAGCACGGCTCCAACATGTCACTTTGCCGGTGGTAGCGTGGGAATCCCACTGAACCCACTGTGCTGTGCCTTGCTCTCGCCTCCTGTTTCATTACACTCTAATGGCCGTTCTGGTCTTTAGTGGCAACTAATAAAACAAACAAAACTACTGTACGGAGCTCATCATGAACATCCGAGCTAAAATAATCTGCTAGAGGGAACGCGTCTGCACGCAAACCCCAGCAGACCTCAACACTACTAACATTTTGGACCTCGTTCCTACTACAATAACAATAGTTACACTACAGCATTTAACAGAAAGTCAAGAATTTATTATATTATTATACTTATGTACTGTAATACAGTGTAATGTTGGTAAAGTTGGTAGGAGGCAAGTTTTTCAGTTAAATAAAACAGAAAAGTAAGGAATGCATCCAGGACTCTAACGTCTACAGTAAATAAATGTGCTGGCTGTTCTTCAATGCCATGATGTTTTGTGCAAAAATGCTCATGTGACATCCCAGACAGTGAAAGTGTGTCACATCAGTTAAGGGACTGGCCTTTTCCGGCTGCTCCTCTTTGACCCTTTTTGTATGTGAGTGAGCGAGGCCACCTTTCATTCCCAGACACTTCGTTAAGTCAACTTCCTCTCTCCCCTCAGACCGGAGTGTTATTGTAAAGTGTCACTTGGTGCTGTCAGAGACAGAGGAGATTGTTCTGTGTGTGTGTGTGTGTGTGTGTGTGCGTGCGTGCGTGCGTGCGTGCGTGCGTGCGTGCGTGCGTGCGTGCGTGCGTGCGTGCGTGCGTGCGTGTGTGTGCGTGCGTGCGTGCGTGTGTGTGTGTGTGTGTGTGTGTGTGTCCCATGTTCTGCCCATTTATCTTTCCTGCTGGTTCGTACAGTAAGTAGCTGTGTGTGTGTGTGTGTGTGTGTGTGCGTGCGTGCGTGTGTGTGTGTGTGTGTGTGTGTGTGTGTGTCCCATGTTCTGCCCATTTATCTTTCCTGCTGGTTCGTACAGTAAGTAGCTGTGTGTGTGTGTGTGTGTGTGTGTGTGTGTGTGTGTGTGTGTGTGTGTGTGTGTGTGTGTGCGCGCGCGTGCGTGCGTGCGTGCAGCAACAGCAGGCGCTCCTCTGCACGTCAGCTGTGACGTGACACTGCCACTCAGTGGACTGAGGCCAGAATGCAGCATGAACAGGAAGCAGTGGAGTCGTCTCCTCTGAGACTCCATTAGATACTCAGAGACAGCTGCTACCACATGTGCCACATTTAACCTGTTGGTTGGAGCAGATGAAGGAATAGCAGATACGAGACAAAGCGTCACTGTGAGCATTTGTCGGTTGGGTGCTGCTGCTCTGCTACAGAACCTCCATCCCCTCACGCTGCTAAGCAGCTGCAGTCGTCGCATATTTACTGAGATTCTCATCTCGTTTGAGACGGGAAAACAAACAAGTGCATGTGAAACTACTGATTTATTCTAAATATTCCTTTAATCTTCTAAATTACAGCACGCGGCTGTGAAGGCGACATGTCAGGAGACAGACAACTTTTCACACCCGTGGGAAATTAGGAGCCAGTAATTAACCCGACCGGCGTCGTAGGACGGTTGAATGAAGGCGCAGCAGCAAGAGACGCGAACACAAGCTTCTGACCGGCCGCAGATTCAAACCCAGACCCGGGTTCTGCCACGTGACACCACGTATCCAAAATGCCCCTCAACCGCAGGCATTAACTGGGCACTTTGAAGACACAGGATAACTGGATTTGTTTCCACAGCGGAGCTTTGATAACACCCGAGTTATCACAAAGCGCTGCTGCAATTATCACAGAGTGTCACCACAGAGGCAAAGTTTAGCAGATAATGGCTGCCTTCATTTAAATTACCACTGCTGAGCGAAGCTCGCTTTGAACTTTGGACGTGCTTTCACCATGAAGTCACCCTCGACGGGTCCTCGGGGTTACTGCTGGGCGGAGAGGGTTATGAGAGCGGACGCGTTCGTGAACTCATGCAAATGGACGGAGCCGGCGCGGGAGACACGAGGGGGAAGGAGGGAACGCCGCAGTAAAAGAGATGACAGCGTCGATAAAGCGAAATTAGAGATCAAGCCGACGCACGGAGGAGCAGAGAATGTGACCTGCCAGGCTGCTGTGGCACTTCAGGCTGAGAGTGATGGCTACGTACAGGCGGGAGATAAAACGCAGAATGACAGATGCACAGCGGGAAGCATCCAGGGTGGAGGAAGGAAGAGACGGGGACATGAGAGGGAGGAAGGAAAGTAGCACAAAGGGGAAAGCGCAATAAAAAAAAAAAAAGAGGCGAGATAATGTTAACAAGCAAAAAAGTTGAGAGATGGAGCCAAGGAGACGGCGTGAAGCGAGGGAGGAGGGAGGGAGAGGCCGCAGCTCGCCTTCCTCCGATTCACATGTGGAACAATAGCCGCCTATCGGTCTGTCAACACCTAGAGGCGCAGAGGGAGTGAGACGGCGCTAGCATCAATACGCTATTGTCCATGCATGAGCCTCCACAAAAGCAAATCACACTCGGTTTCCTATTAAACCGAGTGAAACTGTGAGGAATGCCTCAAACTCTGGGACATCTCTCTCTCTCTCTCTCTCACTCTCTCGCTCTCGCTCTCTTGCTCTATCTCTCTCTCTCTCTCTCTCTCTCTCTCTCTCTCTCTCGAGCTCTCTCTCTCGAGCTGTAAACACAGGGATTTCTTGGAGACATGTAAACCGTGTGTGAACGTGCCCTAACTGTCTAATGCCGTCTAATAAGCATCATTACAGTCGACCACAATGACATAGTCATGCGCGCACACACAGGAAGACGACTACGCACAGATAAATATTGAACAATAATGTCCTCTAATGATTTCCATTACCTTCCTCCAAGCACCGGCTCTGTTTTCATTTAAACTTTTATACTTTCTTGAAAACCCGTATTAGAAAAAATAGAGACAGTGGAGAAACGCTGGAACAAACACTAAGGGACTAAAGGCGCCGTGTTTGTGTGTGTGTGTGTGTCCTTCTCACTCAATAGGACAACAACCATCCAACTTCACAGTAAACACACTGTATCCGACCTAATGCACCAACATTTAAATAAATGAAAATCTCCCTTCCTGCCACCCCTCCCTCAGCATGGGCCTGTGCTGTACATCAGCATGGACTCTGACAGTCACCCTACACTTGTCCTGTACTTGACCTCCGCGCCGGCCGACATAATAAAATTAAAATCGAATAGTTGCAACAGAGAGGCCTCGCGTCTGTCCAGCAGTGTGACACTGAGCACGTCCCCAGGATCACGACCCTTTCACTTGTAATCTGGTCAAGATAAGAGATTGAGATTTAAATCCTCTTAGTTCACAGTAAATCCACTTAACTGTACACGACTAATGGAGCAGCACCGTCAGCTGTATTTACAGGACTGCAGGCTTCTGGTTTGTGATCGGTTGTGCCCACAGCTAAACAAAAGAAAAGCAGATATTCTGTTCCATCATGAGGTTACTACGTATGCTTTATTGTAATTAGCATTTTAGTTTGAAAATCATCTGTATTTCCTGTTGAAATGCTTTCTGCTTGTGCTATTATACTAATGATGAACTGAACTCGTGAATAATGCAAAAAATATTTTTTTTGGTTTTTATGCTTTATTTTATTACTTGCTTTATATTGTTTCAATAATGCTAATACTCAGGAGCAAATATAACTTTTTCCATTATTTGAAAATAAGCATTTCTATATTCAGAAAAATGCTATTTAAAAGCTCATCAGCTGGTGATTTAATGGTTGAATCATGGTATAAATCATGTGTCCAATCCAATCCTTGGATGAATTATGGTTATTTCGGTCTATGGGAAGAAATAAATCTTACTTAGTTCTTGCCTCTCGAAAAATGATTTTTTCTCTTCTTTCACGCTCTATTTGCAGTCGACTTCTCTCACTAGTACAGTGGAAAGGTGAAGGGTTGCTGTGGGAAACATATATATTTGCATTGGAACATTCCTGGTCTGTCAAATTAACCAGAAACAGAACCGAAGGTAACTCAAATAAACGTAAACCACGCACAAACCTCAACTGGGCCCATTTTACAGGTTCATCAGTGACCGAACGAATATACTCCACCAAGCTGCTCTGACAACGTAATCATTCAGAACATCGGGCCGAGCTCACGCCGACCCATCCGTTTATTTGACTGCAGCCCACGACATGTAAAAACAGGGTTTTCTGTGACCTGTACCCACGGTACAGTTATTAGTCTGGCTTCAGACCAGCTCTTTATGCACCCACTCAGTTCATGTCTACACACACAGCTGCTCTCAGCGCCGCGTATAGAATACGGGTCAATGTGGTCCTGGTTAGAAATGGAAATGGGGAGACAAAGAAAGTGGAGGAGAGAGAGCGACCTATGTAAATGCTCCCTTAAGTCAACACACCGGGGCACACGCTCCCCAACGGTTTTGACACACACGACTATAAACGCTGCAAAATAAATATCTGCAGACTATAAAGGAGCACTTTGGGAAGAGCTGAGAGAGGAGAGTGTTCGCCCGTGTGCATGTTAATGGAACAGTAAGGACTATAAGGACGTGTTTGTCTGCCCCGCAGCCATGCGTCAGCTACAGTCACGGTGGCGGTGGCGAGGAGCAAAGTGACAGTGGTTTCATGGGCGTCTTTTTAGTACTTCTGTGTATAAATATCCATGAAAGCCGCGTTTGGAGAGCCAGCCACCAGTCACAGTAACACACACACACACACACACACACACACACACACACACACACACACACACACACACACACACACACACACACACACACGCTGCCAGACATTCCACAACTCCCATTTCCTCTATTTTCTCCCTTCCCAGTAACAGCGAGTCTCTTTGATTCCATATCAACTTGTTATCTGCCCAGTTTTTAAAGCAAATGGGAATTATTACAAGCTTTCCGTGCTGGCTCATCATTATTTATGTGTCTGAAGTGCATGTTTTTCTCAGGAAGAAGAACCACCCGTCTCATTAAATCATTTAATTTAGTAGCGGCGTCATTAAAAAATTCTTTTTATTTAAAAAAAAAAAAGTGCACAAGCTTCTACAAATTCATGCCATGTACGGAGCATTTTAAAAAATATTCTAAGCTCACAAACAAGCGATCGTTTGGACATTGCACCAATTTATGTCAACAAATTTAGGAAAGAGGTTGTCGTGCAGAAAAAAGGAGCAGCCCCCCGGCCTCCAGTTACGCTCTCGCACCGTAGCAGAGATAAAAGTCAGAGGACGGCAGCTCCCAACATGGCTGCTGAGCAGATGAGGGAAAGCAGTGTGTGAGTGGGAGGGGCCTTGGAGCGTTGGAAGGTCAGCTTCCAGGTGTCAGGAATCACGAGGACGAGGGCGGAGTCCAGAACATCTGCAAGACTTCACAGCTCATAATGCAGCCAATCATGCATTACAGTTTAACCACGGCCCTCGTTTCCACGTTCTGAGTCAGAGATGACCGAGCGTACGTCCTTCCACCCTTCAGCCGTTCCATCCACGACGTGGAGCGGCAACGAGCAGAAGCATCCCATAAACATTATTCCCTCCATTAGGACGCAGATGCAGAGGCAGAATCCCCTCAGAATCACACGTTGCCCTGTCCTTCTGGGTGCATGGAGGCCGGAGGAGGACCAGTGATTCCCAGGACGAGTGCAGCTGCTGAAGCCTCGTCCTGGTTAGCGTTGGTCCTAATTGCAGCTAGCAGCCGTCACGCTGAGCGGTGAAGCTCGCTCAGATAAGCCTGCGGCTGCAGGCGTTCTGGAGGAACTGGGCTTTTCCTTCAGGAAACATGGAGGCTGGATCGCGTTTCCGTCTGTGGAGATGTCTCATTAGCGAGCAGCACAATGAGTAAAGGGAAAAATCCCAACCCAAGGTTCTGTGTGATTAATCGCCACTTTGACTCTGTTTGTCATTGTCAAGCAATTTTAGGGTTGCGAGGATTAAAACTGTGAAAGTAGCTGAAACTATCCAGAGTATGTTAAGCTGCTTTATTACAGGAAATATGCTTTGAAATCAAAAGACCTACATGATTAGACTTCAAGATAAATATCTGAAAGTCGTTAGTCGTTGTGTGACACTGAGCAGCGAGGGTGGGTTTGAAACCGCCTGGTAATGCCTGGCTCATGGCCAAGGTTTGTAAGAATGCCTCTCTTGTCCGTGCGCCTGCTGCACATATACATGGGCTGTGTGTGTCTGCCGCTGCTATCGGTGTGTGTCTTTATGTTTATTTATCTACAGCGCAGCTGCCACTCAGCATTAGAGCGCACTGATAGTAATCAGAGGTGCTAATGGTCCTGATGGTGCGTGGTTCTCTTAGCGCCACGTTCCTACACACACACAAAAACAAACGGTACGGAAACACAAGCACACAGGCACACACACTGAGACACACACACGCACGGACACAACCACACCCACACAGATACACACACGCACACACACTGAGACACATACACACACGGACACAGATACACACATGCGCACACACACACACACACACACACACACACACACACACACACACACACACACACACACACACACACACACACACACACACACAGTCAGGCAGGGCTGTTCCAGGCAGCAGGGCTCCTCTCTGGGCTTCCTCAGACGGTGTTGGTGTCGATGGCCCGGCGCCCCCGGGGCACCGGCCCATCTCTCTGCCTGCAGGGTCCGACCGGACCTCCAAGCCCCGCGGGCAGATGCTCTTCTCCTGCTAATCGGCTCCTCTCTGCTGCATTATTGATGAGCTCCTCTGCTCCCGAGCTTTCTGCACCATGGCTGGATTCTACTGCAGCCGGAGCACGGCGTGCTGTAGGCTGGCGATAGTAAGTTCATCCAAGTGGAAGGAAAGACAAACATGTGGGTCTGATTGAGGACACATGTGTGCATCATGTGACACACATCGACCTGTAGGTGATGCACAGAAGGCCGAAGACGTCTCTGGCCGTTCCTGTCAGATTCTACATTATCACCATATTCAGAGACAATGCTTCTAATTCACACTGAGCTTTGTCCTGAACCCTGGATGAGCTGGAAAACAGAAGGAGCGTTTGAGGAGGGAAGTGAACTGCTGGTCACGTCACTGTCCAGCTCATTTATTTATATATTGCACTCAGGTTTTATTCTGAGTTAAAACTACATTCACCCTGTTGATATTAATCCTAAGCGTTGCTCACAAATGTTTTCATGAACCTTCATGTAGGAGCTGTAATGTGGTGAACCCTTGTGATCTCTGATACTCGGTTACAGCGACTATACGCTATCAGATCAGGGGTCCACATGGTAAAGGTATGCTCCATTTGAACTCCTAAGTGTCTGATTGAAGAAAAACAAACTGCGCAGCTGCTGTCTCCACCACAGACTCTCATAACAAGCCGTCTAACACACAGGATTTACTTCTGCAATGAGTGGCAGCTTATCAGTGGGGGATCAGTTCGGATCAGACGTGAATGGCAGCAGGCAGGGGGTACGACTGCTCAAACAGAAGACACTTGAGGAAACAGCCTAATCAGATATACAGGCAGGAGGATGGAGAGAAAGTGTGGAACCAAGAAGATTAGACACAGAGAAACAAAGGGTGAAAATTGGCTGGAGAAACACAGAAGAAATTAAAAATAAAAGAGCAAGCAGTCGATGAGTTTATGGTCGGACGGTGACAGCAGCCGCTGCAGCACATGAACATCTATTAGCTGATTTGCTTCTGGGCAACACGCAGCCGTTTGCTCCAGCCAAGCTGCTCCACCGCCGCCTGCCTCCCTGAAGCCCGGCGCTGTTTGTGGGCAGAGAGCCTGGCTGTCAGGGCCGAGACCCCCGGCCGAGGCCCCCGTCCCGGGGAGCGGGTCAGCGCGGTTCCACCGAGCGCTGTTTTGACAAGCGCTTTATAATGTCACAGGGAACCCCCCCCCCCGGCCTGCCAAGAACGCTAACGAACCATAACACCAATTAGTCACCAGAAGAATGGGGTCGAGAGCGGTAGCGTGAGCGGCGAGCGGTGCCGCTGGCGGCAGCTGTGGGTGAGACTTGGAGCCTTTCCTGATTGACTGGAGGAAAAGAGATCGAGAACGGGGGGACGTGGATGGAGAGAGTGTGATTTACGGGAGTCCTCGTTCGCAGATGGCCGGGCTTTCAGGGGGTGGGTTGAGTTTCACGTGCTCCGTCCCTCATGCGCTCCCCACCCACTTATCGCCAGCGCCATCGGTGTCAGCAGGTTACATCTCCCACAGCGTTTACTGGTTTCGTCGCCCGTGTCCTCAAGACATTTCATAAGACAAATAAAAGCCTTTCTCTCGCTTCTCAGTTAGTCTTTTCCTGTGGGTGTTTACGCACTAAAAAGCTGCCAAAAGAAGAGTGGGAGAGCATTAAAACGAGCGAATCGTCAGCAAAGGGCTGACGAGCGATCATTTGCTGATTGCCCTCGGACGTGCAGATGGTAGAAGTATTATTGTGAAACTCAGACGGAGATATTTGGATGTGATCAGTACTGTTGGAATTAAAGCAAGCAAGCAGCGCACACGGTTTCCCAGCAAAGGAGAAAAAAGGGTCGGTTTCCAGCGTTTAACAACTTTACATTTGTCCAATAGAAAGTCAGCAACTGTGTTTTACACGTGAAGAGAAGGCCTGAAGCAGCAAACGCACACGGGGACACTCATGGACAGAGCAGGACAGGCTTCAAAATCATCATCATGAGCGATGAGGGTGACGTAAGTAATCAAGAAGCAGAAAAACGGCTGCAGATCGATGTGCAGCTCAGTGAAATCTGACAGCATAAAACAAATTCAGCAGGAAGAATGCAGCTGTGGAACAAGCAGAGATGCTCTGCGGTTTCCCTCTAGCACTTTATCCATGAAAGTTTGACTCTGCAGAGGAAACATGCTCGAGCAAGGAATATTACGTGTTTAATGTTTAAATCTGTGGGAGGTTTGTGCTTGTGGTTTGTTTAAATATCGTGCATCCGCTGCCGGAATTTATTGTTAATGGCACCGCTGTGGTTTCCACTGTGCCATCCTGTTATTAGTCCAGCGGCCTCGTCAGTGTCTCTTCCTGACACTAAATTAGAACCTTAGAACCTCACAATAAACCGTCACAGTCAAGATGTTGCACGAGGCGCCGGAGTCACCCACGGTGGAGGCGCAGCTCCTATTCCTCTGTTGGCTTTGGTAGGAAATCAAACGGCCGCTGGAAGTCGTGAGCAGGAATGAATCAAATAACCAAAAAGTGAAACTGGGTCATGTAAACAGCCTGCACTTACCGGAACACATTACACAGCATCACACTTCAAAGACCATGTTTGCCTCACACACGAACGCACGCACGCACGCACACAGACATACACGCACACACACACACATGCACGCACGCACGCACACACACACACACACAGACACACGCACGCACGCACGCACGCACACACACACACACACAGACACACGCACGCACGCACACAAACGCACGCACGCACACGTGTAAACAAACACACACACACGCACGCACACACACACAGACACACACACACGCACGCACGCACACACACACGCACACACACAAGTTTCGCAGGAGTTTCATTCTCCAAAAGCAACAACAAACCATTTGACCCACGATGAGTCTGAACAGCCGAGACCTCAGTCGCCGTTGGTCACGTGATCCGTGTTGTGTTTTGGCCACTGGCTCCTCTTAGATCATGGGCAGCCTGCTGAAACCTTCCGCTTGTGCAAGCAAACATGCGGCCGCTCCCCGAGACTGTGAACGTCTGGATATTTAATACTGCTTTTTATAAAATAAACAAGTAAATAATAAATGAACTGCATTCAGCCGATTGAATCGAGTCATCTGACGACGTGGTGCCGATGAAAAACAGAGGTCGTTTTGGTTTTAGTCAACTGGAACTGGTAGAAACACAAAAATTGCATTTTGATTTATTTATTCAAACCCAAATTATTTGCTAAACAAACCAAACCGACTACTTTTCTAAGTGAAGTCTGTTATTGTTACAGACCCATGAAGGTTCCCCACGGCAGCCAAAGTGGAGGAAACGGGCCTCGCTGGGGCTCAGGGGCTCCGGTCGGGTTCTGACAGATACGTTAGTTTCTCAGTCAAACCTCGAAACACTGATACGTCTTCACGCAGCTCCTCAGAATGACCGTCACACGCTTCGGTACACGATGTCCTGGCCTGAGGGAGAGTCTCAGCCCAGCTCCCACGCTGTGGTCTGCCTGACGAGTGATGGGCTTAGGGACTGGAAACCATCCCTTGCCCAATCCACACATACTGGCCTCACTGGTTTAAACAAGTCCGCTTTAGCCGCGTTGTTGGTAATACTTTAATTCACATCCTGTTATAATTAGGGAACGTGTCACATTGGAGCCATATGTTTGCTGCAGGTCTCGAACTCTATGAACCAAAGATGGAGGCAGCGCTCATCTCTCCTTCCAGGCTTTTGTCACGAACCAAATAACGGAGCCCTCGGCCTCTGGAGCGCAATGAAAGCCACGTGTTGACAGATTACACAACTGCTGCAGAGACTCCGACACACCAGCCCGATATTAAGCCACTGACAGGTCAACTCTGCGCTTGTTGTGAGGTCACATCCCCGCGTTCGTCCGGGACATGGCTGCAGGCGCAGTGGCATCACTTCCTCTGAGCCTTGGAACAATGCACCTTGTTGTTTTTCGCTTCATCTGAACCACATGAGAAAAGAAGCTGAAGGATGAAGCTCGTGGCCGAGGCTCATTCCCACAGAGCTTTGTTGGTGGAAAAACAGGTCATTAGCACAGCAAAGGAGCGCTTCAGAAGCAGCCGGTGAGAGTGGAGCGGCGGTTCGCGCTTCAGGCCTCGGCTCGGATCGCGTCTCCGGGAGCGTAACGCGGCTCTGAAGCCGTAACAGGAAGCGTCATGTTTCCGTGAAATTCAACGCACCTTTTTAAAGGCACACTTAGGCGCCGTTAGCTTGGAACTGCCTCACAGTTGGTCCACAGACGAACCTGCTGCTCCCACGCAGGCGCTCACTCATCATAATCCTGTGACACAATCAGGGTAGTAGCCCTTGAAAAATCCAACCTGTTCATTTGCCAAAGAACAGAAATGTCAGAGAACTTTGAAAGTGGAACAAATCTTTAGTTTCGTGGGACGGACTGATCTGGAATTTGACAATTTGTATTATTTTGTTCAGTTCCAGATGTCAAACTGTCGTCACTCACATTTTCTGTTTGAGCCCACAGCCCACCTACAACAACACAGACACAAGTATTGAACACATTCACTCGGGGTTTGTTGCTTCTGGAAACAACAACTGAGAAATTGGAGAATATTTAGAGCATTTGTATGACTCACAGACATATTCTAATAATATTTGTGACTGTTGAATTAGTGTTGCTGTGCATTTGTCGGGCCTCCATACTCCATACAGAGTCAGGCATCAGGTAATAGATGAGGAAATTCAAATGCTGCATCTCAAAGACATGAATCATTGAAGGCTGGTGTGAAGCAGCCAAAGGAATCAGCGACCGGAACCAGGAAGAGGTCGGCTTGGTGAAAGGCAGCGACAGTTTAGTTCACAAGCTGGATGGACTGACTCACGGTGGCGAAGTCAGACTGGGCTGGAGATCTCCAGGCAGGAGGTGGGACGCTCAGACAAGATGGCCGCCATTTGTAGTCCAAAGTGTAATAAGATAAACACACAATGAAAGCAAGTCTAGACAGGAGGTCCACAGGCACACAGAGGTCCAACAACAGCAAACCTTCAAACAGCGAAGTCAGCGTATGCTTCACCTCCCCACTGGTCTCTCCTCTGTCTGACTACAGCATCCCATTCCAGTCAGTGCAGTACCCTGTGTCAAACAGTGCTTGCAGAACCACTCTGGAGGTGCTGGAGGGGCACGACTGAATGCTCAGCGCCACACGAACACAGCCAGGAGCAGACGAGGCAGGTTCTGTGTGCTGTCACTGCCAGGAGGCTAAACGCAGGCTTTATCACCTGGACTTAAAACCCAGACAGGGCACGGATGACAAGGAAGTTGGAAGCAGCTCAGGTTGAGGAACAGGAAGCCACGGAGGCTTTCAAAGGCCTTTGTGTTCCCGTACCTGCATCAATTGACAGCGAGCGAGGCTTTTCATGCGCTGCTTAGTTTGCATGTGTTTTCACTTTGGAAGAGGAAACTCTCAAAGCGCCAATACCGTATTAAATCTCGTGCTACGACGGACATCATTTGTAATTCAGCCGAAGCCGAGAGGCTCATGGGTTTTACTGTTTTCTGATGTTGGCTCAACAGAAAAGCGGCGCGAGGCCAACACGGCCGCTCGGAGGAGGTTCGCACGGCGCAGATGGGTGTGAAGGGTCACGGGGGGTCGCGCTGACCCCCTCGCTGCTCTCTGCGACCCCTGGTTTGCATGTCCGCACCTTCCACTCGCTCGCCCCTCGCTCGCCTGATCTCCCGCCATCTTTCCTCCCCCGCCGGCGATGAGGACTTTCCACATCGGCCGCGTCCGCAGCCGCTCGCACACGGAGCCGGGCGTCACCGCATCCCATCAGGCATCTTATCGGAAACACATGGCGGGACGTCCTCAGATCCCCGCGTTAATACAGAGAAGAACACAAATGTTATGTCCTACATTGTGCGCGCTGACAAACTAATAAACAGCAACAGCAAAAGTAAAAAATGAAAGGCGTCCTAGTTCCGTTTCCTGCGTCTCGCCAACAGCTGGGAAGCAAAAATCGACCCCGCGTCACCTCAATTTCTCGCCTCGACGATTGAGGAGGTTTTGCAGAATTACTGGAAATTACATGTTGAATTAAAAGTCCATTGAATGTAAAGACACAGGGCCTGTGAGGAGACAAAGCGCAGCTGAGCGCTGGCAGACGCCCTGCACACTTCCACACAACTCTATTGTCTCAGCGAAACAGCTTTTCTCTTAGTTTCTCGACTCCTTTCTTTTAATGGATGTCATTTGTCAAAAGGGAGAGAGATAAACACACATTCAGCGGCGGGAATAAAACAGGGACGAGGCTCTGGTTTCTTTCTCCCAGAGGAACTTTTGGGATTAGCGTCGCTGCTCCTCCATCTTCATATAATGACTGTTAATTCCCGTTTCTCTGCAGCAGATCTCCCAGTGAAGGAGTCACAGATGCTGAGTGTGCACTGATCCACCCGCACCGGACCCACAAACACGCATGCACACGCGGCAACCTGCGCCTGACTCCGACAAATGACCCGCAGCGCACGTTGCAGGTAATTACGAGGCCACAAAAATCGCAAAGTTCATTTGCGTCGTCTAATACGCGCGTGAAATAAGCTGGACTCTGTAAAGACTTGCTGCATTAGGAGGTGGACTCTTTTCCATTACGACTCATTTAATGGGCTTCGGTGGTGCTTTTATTCCGACAGCTTACCTCGTGACATAAACCAGATGCAGGGCAACGTGTTTAATAAAACAGCGGAATGGCTGGAGGTGGAGGAAAAATAAAACGCGCTTTCTGCGGCGACACCGAAACAGCTGTTGCAACACGGCGAGACGTAGAACCCAGTTCAGTCACTCAGTACATTAACGATAACCAGCGCAGCCAAGACCAAAGCCCCTCATGAAACCCGCTGCAGTAGGAGCCCGGAGGCCTCGCCTACAGTCCATCGACACCGGGCCGAGGCATCGCACATGTGCCGTCTGCTGCTGGAGCTCTGCAGGTCCGTTCGTTGAACGACTCGTGTTACGCCTTGTTGTGTTCCGACGGTCTGCAAAGGATTTGCTGAGGCCGAGGTGCGTTACAGCCCCACGGCCTGAAGCGAGCGCGTGTTTGCAGTGGTTCAGGGCTCGAACCCAGACCCTCTGAGCCCAACGCGTCTCTCAACTCGAACTCGAGTGGGACAAAGGCCGGTGCGTCGGCCTCGGCGTCTCTCATCGCGTCAGCAAATAAATAGGAAGGACCGTAAATAAAGGCAGAGATCTGAATGTGCACTTTTTCAGCCTAAGACGCGATGTGATGACTGCTGAGACGCTCTTTGCCACAACCAGTGTTACTGATGAGCACGGCGTCCCGTGAGGCCTTCTGGGAAATAAACAAACGCCGTGTTTACAGAACATGTAGATGCGGTGTTTGTCACCAGCGTCGTGTTTATTTCCTTCTTCGTGAGACATTTTCAAAGCCTCTTTTTTTCCCCGCTGTCATGCATCGTTTACGTTGGTGTTTGCAGCCTCACAGCGTTCGTCTCCGCTGCCTTTGTTGACACTTCGCTACGTTTCCCTGCACGTTCCCACCGCCAGCCGCCGAACTGCACAACGCCGTGAAATTGACGACGCTCCTGTATGTCAGAATACGGCACATAATGAGTAACTTGCAAAACCTTCCAATTAAAAAGGTTTGATTTTGACGTTTTCAAAATGGACCACCATTAAAGTCTCTCAAAAATCTCCCCAAAATCAGAAACAATGAAGCTTTGGTCCTAAAGAATGGGCTCTTACTTTGACAACATCCTTATTATATATATATATATATATATATATATATATATATATATATATATATATATTATATATATATTATATATATTATTATATATATATATATATATATATATATATATATATATATATATATATTATATAGAAGACAACCGCTCCAGTAATCCACTCAAATTCAATGCCGTCGCCCACTGTGACTTCATTACACCTAGTAAAGCTATAATAAAACATATATAATGTCTTATTAATTGTCTCACTCAATGCAAACACTTTTACGAGTCTCATAAAAATGCCGCGTGCCACTCCTTATATTACTGTTGTGTAAAACCTCTCCAGCCGACGTGAGTAAAAGGCAAATGGTCCCCATTCGCTCTGAAAGTAGGAGACGAGAGGCCCCGCGCTTCCCACGCCGCTCCCATCACGGGTCCAGGGTATTAAAAGCTCCTACTTGTTACTGACAATCACGTCACGTGCATGGAAACTGGCTGATAAGGAAAGAAGCATCGCTGTCCCAAGCGTTCCTGCGTCACCGGGCACACGTTCCCTGTCAACAACTGGACGTCGCTGAAGCCGAGCCGGGGGGCATGTTATTGGCCAAGCCCTGTGTTCCTCCTCTGCTTTGCTTTGATGATTCAGGTAGCCTTCCCTTTGTTTCTCACAGGTGCCCTGTGACTCAGTCAGCTCAGTAAATCCGGCCCGTCCAATCGATTGGCCGCCCTCCGTGGTGCCGGGCAGACCTCCAGCCAACCCGCAGCCGCTCGATAACGGCGGCCGCCGTCTGCGGAGCTTCACGGCCACATGTGAATATGTGGCTTTAAGCAGGTTGACGCGCGTTAGAGGCGACTTTATCCCCGCAAACAAACGATTCCAGGAAACGACGCCATCGGAACAAGGGATGAGGTCAGCGCTGATTTTTGTCAAACCGCCCACAGAAGACAGTCATTTGTGAGAACACGGAGATGAGCTTTGTATTAAACTTTGATATCTGGGACAGCGTACAAGAGCAGCTGATGGTCCTGTGTTAAAGCTGGAGAGTTGCTTTCAATAAAACACACGCACGCTGCAGGGATGGGGGACTTGTTTACTGTATTTGTTGCTCTCAGGTGGGCCTTTGATGCAGGAAGGAGCCTTATGTGCCCACTAAGCGCTGGTTTATAGAGTTCATTGGTCAAATTAATCACATCGCTGTGTTCAAAGTCACGGCGCCGCTTAAAGAGTGCAGGACTCCCTCTGAGGGACAGAGTCAAAGATCTGAGGCACGGCTCAGAAATGAGAAGCAGTGGACACATGTATGTGCTGTATGCAGCATCACACACACGATATACTGCTACGGGATGGTTTCACTCAAACCATGGGAACATTTATTAAGAATCATCTGACAAATGACCCGGAGGAGCAGAGCATGATGGGAACGGGCCTGCGACGCGTACACATCAGACCCAGAGAGGCAAAGCGGGTTTCACCTCGTCGCAAACCGGGAGAACTGGGAGAAAATATACATATACACAAAGACTGTGATTTACGAAGCTCGACTGTGGATGCAGTGTGTTTGGAAACGGTGAATTGTGACTTTAAAAGGCTGTAGATTGGTCTTTAGAGGATAAATTAAATTTCTCTGCTGCACTGTAAAAAAAAAGAAAGAGGTGTAGTGCAGAAGCAGTGCTCTGTTTTGAAATGCCAAGAGGATTAATGGCACTGATAAGTGGGGTTGGTGTATTAAGCTAAGTCCTTTGAGTGTTGCCATTTCTATTTCAGCCATCATTCCTGAAAGGCGGATTTAAAGCATTACAAAGACAAAAAGAGAAAAAGGCAGCGAGAGACACAGACGCAGAGGAGGGAGTGAGGCGGTGCAATGGTTCCGCCGTGCTCCACGCCTCTCTGCGCTCGCTGGGCTCGGGCGCCGGCGAGCTACGGTGAAACAGACGGAGGACAAACGTGAACACGGGCAGACATTCACAGATGCACACTGGGAGTTTTTCTGCATGACTGCAGGTACATGTCACAAGCTACAGCGGGGGCAGAGGGCAGATGGTGCCTTTGTGGTGGGAGGCTGAAATGTGGGAAGGTAGAAGGTGTGTGTGTGTGTGTGTGTGTGTGTGTGTGTGTGTGTGTGTGTGTGTGTGCGTGTGTGCGTGCGTGCGTGCGTGCGTGCGTGCGTGCGTGCGTGCGTGCGTGCGTGTGTGTGTGTGAGGACAGTGAAGTTCAGCTAGATTTTTAGCTAATAAATAATAAAACATTATTCAATGTCTTTGCAGTATCAGCATGAGGCCTCTCTCAGAAAATGACTAGAACTGTTTCAATGAGCGTTAGAAGGTGTTTAGGCCTCGATGTGAGTCAGCAGCACTGACTCTCCACAGGAGGATATGGAATAAATGGGAGTGTGTCTCCATCTGGTGTTGGACCTTGTATCACTGCTTTACCCTTTTGTTTGCTGGTTGAGAGACAAATAAAAGCGTCAAGTGTCAGATGTATCTTTAATGGAGAAGGCACAGCTGTGTGAGGTGTGAACCGATCTTGTCCTTTTTAGTGTAAAATTCTAAAATATTCATAATAATAGATCATAATAATAGAATAATAGAATTACAGCGTAAGAAACAATCTTTTGTCCAGTCACGGTTTAAAACATCACATTATCTGCTTAATACTTCTTTATTACACACTAAATGTGTGTCTGTTTGTGTGTGTGTGCACTAGATCACTTGGATGAAGTGAAGACAGCAGCTTTTTTCTCAGTCCGAGAGAAGAGAGGTTCGCAGAGAAAACAAAGCCCAGCGTCAGCAGGTTTTGTGACTAAAGATAAACATTAACCAACAATTTAACCGGTGACGTGAAAGTTAACTTTTCGAATTTCCTCCAACGACTAAACATCAGATCAGTGACCATACATTCAAACAAAGCTCAGCATTTAATAGAGTAACTTTCTTTATTGAGGAAATAGAAATTCAAACAGCTGGACCTAAAGCTTAAAACACAGTCTGAGTTTATAAAATTTAGATTTCAGTTGAGTCAAAGTCAAGTCCTAGTTACTGCAATTCAGCCCACATATAACCATTACAGCATTGGCTTTGCTTTAAATAAAAAATAACCAATAAGTGCATTTATTTGTCAAGTGTTGTAGCTTGAGATGTGATGTAAACAGTCGATTGTGTTATGAGGAGCTGAACCTTCAGTCGAACCACAAGAACCACCCCAGCAGGCACACAACCGACCTTCAACCGACCTTCAACTGACCATCTGACCTTCAACTGACCTTCAACCGACCTTCAACTGACCTTCAACCGACGTCAACTGAAGTTAAACTATGAAACTTGAAATAATGTCAGTCGTTTTTGTGATGCTGATGTAACAACAAACAACGTTTGATCAACGTTAAATCAATGTTGCCCCATCAACGTTGATTTACCTTTCAAAGTCAACACATAATCCAATGGTCTTTCGACCATAACATGACGTTGATTCAACTATGATTCACTGCACAATATCAAATACCTCCTTTACCAAAACAGAGATAAACAAAATAGTTTACACACAAACTACCTCAGACTGTGCATCAGAAGCATCAGAGTCCATTATAGTGAGAGTTTAGAGGGAGACAGTGGCCTGTGTCAGTTTCACACCCAGCTACTGTACTATCATACAGTACCAGTGGTTCTGCCCATCTCTGATTCAGACACACTTCAACGTCTCTTCATCCTGTGAATCGCCCGCTCTCCTAGCGTCCGTCGCTGAACCGAGCAGCAGCCTCGAACCACAGCTGCTCCACGCGCTCCTTCCCGAGCTCCCACAGCGAGCGGAGGGTGCGCACCCCCTTCCTGGACGTTATCAGCAGGTACTCCGCGTTCTCCGGGTGCAGCGCCACGGTGTGGCGGGCCAGAACGATCGACTGGCAGAACCGGGACAGCACCAGCACATAGAGGCAGTCCCTCTCGGCCCGGTTGAGGGGGAGGACGCTCTCCCAGCCGGCCAGGACGGGCCCCCCCACCTCCACGGGTGTGGGATGCTCCGTCATCATGTACATGATGGCGATGGCGAGCTCATGGATGTAGTAGCCACTGTTCATGTCCCCGAAGTCAAGGATGCCAGAAATCCTGTAGTCGCCGCCACCGCACGGCTCCACAAGAATATTGAGGTCGTTGAAGTCGCCGTGGTTGATGCCTTGGAAGGTAAACGCATGAAGGGTTAGTGATGGCGGCAGCAAAATGAGCGTTGACAAAACCAACGAAAGACACTCACACTTGCGGAAACCGGAGCGTTTTGGGATCACGCAGGTCTTGAACTGATGAATGACAGACCTGACGACGTCCTGCAGCGGATCTCCGTCCAAGACGTTAACGTAGGCCTCCAGGAGGGGGACGCTGGACAGACTCCACCGGAAATTCTCCCTCTGCAACACGCCGAGGTGAGGGTGCTCCATCTGGTGGAACAGAACAAACCCAAACCATAACGGGAACGTGGCTCTGAGCGGTCCAAAGCGGCAGAAACCGGGCCGGCGCTGAAGCGGCGGAGGCGACGCGTACCCTTTGGAGAACCTGGTCCATTCTGGCTGCGGTCCTGCCCGTTTCGTACAGCAGCCTCGGAGTTAGAGGAACCTTGGAAATAGTGGTCCCGGGCAAATATGTCAGCAGACGCACCAGGTACTTCTGAGAACCGAAGCCGCAGTCTGCAAAACAGGGAGCGGGAGCTGAGGTGTGTTGTGGCCTCCGGCGTCATGATTTATGTTCTGACGTAGAACCCTGCACACATGCAGTACGTTCTGTCAAACAATCACGCTAATGATTTACTTTTTATCCCTTTATAGGAACAGGCAGGTGCAAAGGAACAAATCACAAGACAAGAAATGAATCCCAAAGGTCAGGGAGGTGTTTACCTGCGCGGCGGTTAATGTGTAGCTGATGTTTCTACAATCCGTCCTCCAGCTGTTTCATACCTGCTTCCTCCAGACTCATGAGCAGCCCTGAGGTCGTGCGCACGGCGGTCTGGGCCGGAAGTCCGTTCTGGTGCAGGAAGGCCATGGCGTGGGTCTGCACGTCCACCAGGGCGGGCTCCTTGCTGTCCTGCGAGTTCATGATCTTCAGGACGTACTCGCCGCCGTCCGCGGTCGCCACGTAGAAGTTCTGGTCGTCGTAGCTGGGCAGCGGGCGCACGTGCGACGGGCTCAGTCCGTAGAGCCGCCGCACCGCCTCGGCCGCGTGACGCTGGCTGAAGCCGGGCTGGGAGTGTTTCTCTGCCATGAGTCCTGAACGAAAGCAGAAATGACTGCTCGGCCATAAACTGTTGCAGAGGAACGTCCTTTAAATAACTGGAGAACGAACTGAAGGCGAAACACAACTTTTCAAGTGTGTGAAACACGTCTACACACTAAATAAATGAATGAAGGAGTTTATTGTTTAGCTCGTGTCTCTAAAGCCTCCCTCGGAACCAGTCCCCTGTTAAACGCAGTGACCACAGGACGAGGTTCCGCTGCTCGGTAAACACGTCGCTAATTAACACTGGCAACGTGTGATTCGTCCGCGAAATAACGGTGCGATGAAGCCGTGAAGGGAAAAATAAAAGCCGCAACAGACCCGACAAAGAGGCAGCGACTGATTCCGAGCCCAGAACACGAACTCGCCTACCTTTGTCTGTGCAGAGCCGCCGGATGAATAGTTATATAACATACTACACGTTGCGTCCAGCGCGGTCATCTGCGTGGTTGATCGCCCAGCAGGAGAAATGAACATCCTGCTCGGCCTTTCAAAATAAAACCACTGCCTCCAACAAAGAATATATTAAACTAAATAATATAAATGCAACTACATGTATGTTTCCCATTACTAACGATGCACTACGAGTTCAACAAAAATGTACAGTAAATTATTGGTGCATGTTTGCAGTAAAGCAGCTGTATAGAGTACAGTTAGCTGTATCACCAAATTGGTTTTACAGCATGACGCCTCGGTTGAACTGAAGCTAGAAATGTAATTGGTTTATTTATAATTTATACTTATGTTATAGTACTGTAATAGAGTCAGTCAATAAGAGTCAGTTTTGCAGTCGTTTTGACAGATCTGTGCTCCTACCTTACCTTTTTTCCATGGTGCACATTTTACACATCATTACAGCGACAGTCACAAATGCAGCACAGCGTGAACAGAGCCTGCCGGACCCTTCAGCCGGACTTTATACTGGTACCTGCCGGCCACTTGGAGGAACAGCACCGAGGCAGTGCGAATGAGCTCCAGCAGGGGGCGCAGTCACACCGAGCAAAGTGCAAAGACAGACTGAGGCACGTTTACGTATGTGCTTCTTATACAGTAGGAGGGATGGGAAGCGTCTCATCACATGCAGCTGATCTGATCCCAGTGATATTTGGTTTGCCTCCTGCTGACTGCCTGTGCATGCGGGGCCAGAGATTTAGCAACCATTCCCCCAGCAGCACGGAGAAGGAAATGAGAAATGTCAGCTGGTCAGGCCGAACCTCAGCTGCTGTTGGCACTACAGCAACCTATTATAGGTGATATCTCAGTTTCATCACCCCTCCTTCCTCTCCACCCGTGCGAGCGCACCTTTAATTTCTGTGCACTGCTCTGACATTTATGTCCCCATTTCAGTTCACTTTAGATGCAGCAGCATATGCACGGCTATTAATGGAGGTCTTTATTTAAAGCCTAAATGGCAAACTGGCACAACGTGGTGTTATGAACTACTGTACTTCATTTCAGCAGTAGAATGCAAGGTGGTGCTTTTCAATTTGCTTCATCTAATATGCAGTATAGATTATTATGGGCCCTGTCAGAGATTACATTGGTTTTGACTCAAAACATGACCTTTGGCATTTTACTTTAATCGGTCAGCGAGGGTCAGAGGAGACATTTAAATCAGGTTTAAAGCAGGGAGGGAAAAACATGAAAAGGCAAAAGGTCACAAAAGACTGTCTGTCAAATTACTGAAGGAAGGTTTAAATGATGAAGCAGGTGCAGGAAAGTCTGCAAGAACAGGAGATCTAATGATGAGCAGCCAATAAACGCAGGTGAGAGGATACGAAACAGAACCTAAGCAGAGAAGAATGCTGTTTTACTGCAACAGCAAATCCAAATCCAAACTAAACATGTACAGCATCTTGTTCTTAAAGCTAATATTTAGTTATATTGTGTTGAAAACTGTTACGCTCCTGCTAACAGGCACTGTAATGCGCCCAGAGCTTCTCAGGCTGCGCTGACACGGCTGCCGAGGCCGACAGGCAAAGCCTCACAGAGGGAGTCTAGTCAGCCTGCTCTGCTCAGCGCATCTGGACCGGACAAACAAGGATCCAAATGCACACAGACAGAGAGAGTCTTCACCAGCTCTGGTGCATAAGAAGCTGATGTGACTGTATGACTCTATGTAAATGTCCTGCGGTGCTGGGAATTCTGGGACCACAGAACCTCCACAACCCAAACTCCAGCAGCGACTTCTGAACAGTCCGAGTAGCCCAGAATCACTCCGGTTAGTGGGACGGCGCCGCCGCTGGTGCACACGGCAAAATAACGTCACTCTGTGTAAGAAGAAAGTGGAATTTAGACGTTTTTTTCAAAATCATACGTGAGATGACTTTGTTTTTCTATGAAGGGCCCTCATCTCAGGAGTTGTTCTGGTCCTGTAAGCTGAAGGCCACGTTTGCTATGTCGACTGTGAAGAGTGACAAAAGGCCCTTCACAGACAGTAAAGCTCCTTGTTGGAAAGCTGTACGTGACAGGATTTGGCAACAGATTGCACTTAATGTGAAACCACAGCACAGACAACACAATGAAGCACTCCTAGCTTTTTACGTTATCTTTACATCCACCCTCTGTTTAAAATGTAATTATTAAGACTGTTCCCACTCCTCACTTCTATATCACTGCTTTATCAAGAGCAAATGTTAAAACTATTTACATGTAATTGTCTGGGAAAGTAGTTCACATTAACTTAAGTAAATCTACAGCTTTATTATCACACAACTGTTCGAAGGCAAAACACAGATTCACAGGGAAAAACACATAAAGAGGTTCAAATTAAAAATGCATGGTGTTTGTTGGCTCCATCTGTCGTGCTGCTTGTATTTATGACATGGCCGGGCGTTTCCACACGGGTCCTTATCAGGTCCCACCAGCTCATGACTTGATGTAATGTTCAGCATGAGCAGCATGTGTCTGACATGGACACCGGCGGCTATAAATGTTAATAAAGGACTTTTATTGTCCTTTGGTCGTGGAGCACAGTGAACCGCAGGGCTGTGAGTTTAAACTATGTGATGTGAACATTCACATTACCCACACGTGTGTCCTACAGTTAAATCCACCCCCTGCAGTATGAACTGTCCTTTTCCGTTCTAGACCCACGAACATGAGGAAGTCTTGACCCGATGCCAAAGCCCAAGTTTGAAGGTGTGTTGTGTTTGTGAGCCACGACGTGTGCGTCATCAGGGCCAGGACTTCATCTCATCTCTCATCTCCAACTCAGTTGTCATCGTAACCGTTGTCTACTTTGCGATGCCATACTGATGGTGCTGCTTCCTGATGGCGTGGGAGGGAGCTGTCAGTTGATGTTTTATTTCTGGTCGCACTCCCCTCGAGGGACGACCACATCAGGCTGACACTACTGCAGCTCAGCATGAAAGACAACAGATTTCTAGGTAGCCAGCGACTGCACCACCGCTCCACCCGCAGTACATAACCAACACCACATGACCGAAGATCATCTTGATATTTAGATTTGAATTGAGCAGCAGTGCTGTTAACTATTACTTTTCTACCTGTACATCTTCTCACGTGACCTCACTACCTGCACGCCGGAGACCACACGACTGCTCCACTGAGGCCCGTGTGGTCTCAATGTCAGCCAGGCAACACGTAAAATCACTGTTTGAAGTAATGGACTCGAATGACGAGCAATCAAGTTGTCAGTGACATTAAAGAGCCGGCACCGAACCCACGGTGCCCAAAACAACCAGGCTCAGCGTGTCGCCCTCTTAGTGCTGCGTGATGACGGAATCGAGCCTGGAAGTTGAATGACTTCACGGTCAGGAAGGTTTACTGTTTGCTGGAGCCTTGGCAGACGTTGAATGGGCTGGAGGAGCTTTACATTTGCCAGCAGAGAAAGAGAGAGAGAGACCTCTGCAGCTGCTGGTCAGTGATTAGCTGGAAATATAAAGACAGTATATAAATCAGATGTCTTTATAAATCACACCATCTAATCTTCTCGCACAGATCTGGTGGTTTGTGAGGTTGCTGTGATGCGATGAACATCTATTAACATGCAAAGGTCCCGTCAGGGTCGACATCTGCTCACCAAACAATCGGCACCCGTGGACAAAAGTAATGCCACGTGACGCCTGTGTGCTGTTAAATAATCAGGAGCCTCTGCTGCACCTGAAGTGAGGAATATGAGTTCATTAAAAACCGGCAGGTAGGAAAGTGACTTGCTTCTGTTAAATTAACCAGTGAATAGGCAATCAGCCTCTGCTGGGAGGTGATTAGTGGCCACGACCTGAAGGAACCTTCTGTCTCATGCACGGATCAGTAAAACCCGGAGCGCTGGTGAATCCAGACCAGATCCAGAGCTCACACAGACAAACGGAATTAAAATACACTGAAGACAGCGATACAAGATTAATAGTGACACTAAATGTGGGACAAAGCAGCAAAACAATGAAAAGAGACAATAGAAAAAAGAAGCAGCATCTGAGAGCTCAAACAAAACATGATACTAATTAGTGTTGTAGTAAATGCACTGTCTTAATTTTAAAATACCGATCCACTCTACTTTACCACTCATCAGCCTCATTCATGCTACAAGAAAAAGCCCACAGAAGAAGTCATCATCTACTGTAAACAGAGGCTGAAGAGTAAATCTATGGTGGATGGATGTATCTCTGTGCAGTCGACTCAGAGCCAGACATCAGGTCCATAATAATAAACCAATCTGCTCAAAGCTGTAGAAGGACTCCGATTTTGACAGACATGTGCTTGGCATATCAACACGCCTGGTGCCTACGAGCCTATCGACTGCACAACGAGGAAATATTGAATGCTCCTCCGACCCAGACCAAAACAAGCATTTTCCATGATGATAATGACTGTTGTGAGATTCTGATCCTGGTGGGTGTGACTCTAAAACACCCACAGACATGATGCTGACACTCAGGATGAAGGAGCAGAGCAATTTCATTTCCTTGTTTGATGCTGGCCTCCACATTTCACAATACGAGCAAAGCACATGGGTTTTTAAGGAAATGGAATCAAAATTATGAACACGAGGGATTTAAATGAAATCAAACAATGAACAGATCTCACTCACACGGACACAGAAGACAGTAGATACCATTTAAAAACATAAATACATATTCTTTGGTTTAGTGACTGCAGTTGTGAGGCCACGGGTCACCATGTCTTGCACATGGCCACGTCGACAACCACAGACATTCACACTCACACCTACAGAACAGGATATTTAGAGCCTCCAATTAACCTGCTGACATGTCTTTGAACTGTGGTACCTGGTGTGAAGCCGCACAGACGAGGCAGAACATGCAAGCTCCACACAGACCTTATAGTAACGTCACATAGATAAAAATCAAAGTAGGAGAACTGAGGCTCATCTCTCTTCTTATTATTATCAAAAGCATTGACGTAATGATGGGAATTGCTGTTCTAATTTGCACAACATAATTGAGTCAAAGTCCCAACTGAAACAAGCTCGATTCTGCTTTTGATCACAGGGCAGAAACACAAATAGGGATTGTGTTTTAAGCATCTAAGACGTTCAGGGCTTCATTCTAACTCATAATGACTAATGCAACCCTTACCTCTGGCACGACTGAACACTTTTTCTGCTTTGTGGGCATCATCAAGGCTCCAGGATGCTCTGCTTTAGATGCTGCTTGTGGACTAAAAGAAGCTAAAAGAAGTCATGATTGCAGAATGCATCCCAGCCATATCCCAGTCACAGACGAGCTGTCATTACCTCAAACTCTTCCTGGATGACCTTTTATTCATCCCCGTCTATCATTGTCTCTAGGATGATGTACTGTATATGGTTAGTGGTAGAGCTGCCAGCTGCCATGACTTTTCCTTGTGCCTGTTTCACCAAAGGGAAATTATTGTTTCTTTATTCCTCAGCCACAAATCACAGCCTTTCACATAAGACTTGAACAAACAATTGCCCAAACACAAGGAGCGAGAGAACTGTGAAAAACAAGAAGATTGAAAGTTTAATATCTCTGCAGGATTGGTCACCGTGACAACACATCATCTTCACCCTATTTACATTAACAATGCTATAAGAAACAGAGAGCGAGACAGAACTACAGAGAGAGAGAGAGAGAGAGTGTGTGTGTGTGTGTGTGTGTGTGTGTGTGTGTGTGTGTGTGTGTGTGTGTGTGTGTGTGTGTGTGTGTGTGTGTGTGTGTGTGTAATATATGCACATCAGTGATCATGTGAGGCTTGAGGAGGGAGCGCGGCAAATCGGGAGGAGAGTGGACGAGTGAGGAGATCATTGTTCACGCTGCACACACTGAACACGTCAGGGAGCGACAGCGAGGACAGACTTTGACGGTAAGAAGATTTAGACTCAATATTCCAGGGATAAATTAACCTGTTGGCTTTAGAAATTCTTCTGTTTTTATTTGTATTTACTTTTTCGTGTGATACTTTAAACAGTAAATTCAATCTGACTATGGGAAGAGACCATTAATAGAACCTACTGTAATACAATAATAAATTATCATCTGCTATGAATGAACAATTGTTTAGTTAAATCATTTTTTGAAATAGAAGGTTGTTTGTAGTTATTAAATACATTCTCACAAAAATATGCCATGATAAAATTTTCTGTAACGCCTAAAGCAGTAATAATATGTTTCATAAGTGAACATGTTAACCTGTTTTAATTAAAGCTCAGATTTAATTACTATAGTAATAATAATTTAGATGAGGATGGTGAGCAGTTTTGCATCTGAATTACTCTCCTCATACGAGGTAACAGTCAACAGTGAAAGGAATCAGATGGTCAGTGATGCGCTTGGTGAACAGATGTGCTCTTTTATTTCAACTCCCAGGATTTAACACAGTGGGTTTGGTGAATTGTCAGGTGAACCTGATTTGGATTATTCAGGGATTCACTGAGGGGTAAAAGCAAAGCTAGGAGACGTCTGCACTGTGGACAAGAGCAGTGAGAGGCTGAAGGAGCTTCTGGGCAGCGTTTTTCTCAGATCCTGACTGGGCGTTTGCTGCTTTTAGTCACGTGCATGAAAGTCAGTTTTACGGAAAATGTATGTTTTTTTTCTGAATAAAGGCACCATATGTGTAGCTTTACTGTAAAGAAATGGATAAAAGACTGTCAGAACCACCTGTGGGTGTTTAATGCAGAGCTGCCTGTTGCTTTGCAGCATCTTTACCGCTTTCTTCTTTGTTTGAATCTCACCACCCATCCAAATATATAGACTTTAAACTTTCTTTCTTTTACTGGAGAGTCGCCTGGTCAGAGCAGCAGCCGGAAACAATCTCCCTCATGCTAATTTGCTAATTAGTTTGGAAAATGCTAAACTAATTGAAAGCGCGTAGTTTACGGAGGCATCGAGGTAAAGCTCGCGAGGCTTTTGAGCTGCAGCACGTGGGCGGAGAAACAGATGGCAGTTCCACTTCATTTCATCGTTGTTTACTGTCAGACGCGAATCCAGAAGTCATCAGCAGAAACCGCGGTCGCCACTAATCTCATCACGAGTTCAGAGAAAACGTGACGAGAAAACGCTCCTTTCACGCGCACGCGCGTGGTCGCCGTGGACCAGCGAGGTTAACGCTGACACCTCTGCTTCTTCCCAGTCTCCGACTCTGACTCCCACAGCATCATGTCCTCCCACAACTGCTCCTCAGACCTCCTCTCTGGAGAAGCCGGGCTGCCTTGTCCTCCGGGGGGCGCGTGTGTGAATCAGACCCCTGGAACGAACGGCAGCCACGTGGACCTGGACGACGCGTGTTTGACAGTCGAGGTTTACCTGGAGAAATACCTGGGCCCTCGCCGCTCGCCCGTGTTCCTCCCCGTCTGCCACGTCTACCTGCTCATCTTCGTGGTGGGCGTGGTGGGGAACGCGCTCACGTGCACGGTCATCGCGCGCAACAAGGTGATGTGGACCCCCACCAACTACTACCTGTTCAGCCTGGCGGTGTCGGACCTGCTGGTGCTGCTGCTCGGGATGCCGCTGGAGCTGTACGAGCTGTGGCGGAACTACCCCTTCCTCCTCGGGACGGGCGGCTGCTACTTCAAAACCTTCCTGTTCGAGACCGTGTGCCTGGCGTCCATCCTCAACGTCACCGCGCTCAGCGTGGAGCGCTACATCGCCGTGGTGCACCCGCTGCGGGCCAAGTACGTGGTGACGCGCACCCACGCCAAGAGGGTGATCCTCAGCGTGTGGGGCGTGTCCGTGCTGTGCGCCGCGCCCAACACCAGCCTGCACGGCATCGCCACGCTGCGCGCGCCCGCGGGCCCCGGCGGCCGCGGGCGCGCGCAGCTGCCCGACTCCGCCATCTGCACGCTGGTGAAGCCGCGCTGGGTGTACAACCTGACCATCCAGGGCACCACGCTGCTGTTCTTCGTGCTGCCCATGCTCACCATCAGCGTGCTCTACATGCTCATCGGGCTGCGGCTGAAGCGCGAGAAGATGCGCGGCGCGCTGGAGGCCAAGTCCGACAGCTCCTGCGGCCTCCGCACGCAGCAGCAGAAGGCTCGGCGCCGGCAGGTCACCAAGATGCTGTGTGAGTAGTAGATTGCAATAAATGTCACATTTAACTAGTAAAGCGTTCTGGCCACACGTTTAGTCACGTCTAGTCATTTGTTCACAGGCAGAGTATAAGAAAATAATAGTCAAATAAGCACAAATACATAGATATTCCCTGGTTACAGCATAATAAATGGAATCCTTATCTACGTGAATTAAATCAGCAACAGCAACCACCACACAGGACACCTGTTGAATATTTCATGGTACAAATACATCTCATACATAAAATGTTTTATTTTTAGAAAGCTCCCAGCTGAGCATTTAAACATCTGCACAGACTCTACAGGAACAATTGAACTGAGAGCAGGGAGCTGTTGACTGCATTAATCAATGTACTGCCATTAGAATCCACTCTAACTCTGTGCCTGTCTCTCTCTCTCTCTCTCTCTCTCTCTCTCTCTCTCTCTCTCTCTCTCTCTCTCTCTCTCTCCACGCTTTATCAAGTTGTGCTGGTGGTGGTTTTCGGCATCTGCTGGGCCCCATTTCACACCGACCGCCTCATGTGGAGCTTCATCAATGACTGGACCGACAGCCACCTGCAAATCTTTAAGTACGTGCACATCATCTCTGGGGTGTTTTTCTACCTCAGCTCAGCGGTCAACCCAGTCCTCTACAACCTCATGTCCACGCGATTCAGGGAAATGTTTAAGGAGGCCATGTGCCACCGGCCGCATCACATCGCCCCCAGAACATACTCGCTCAGCGTCACGCGGGTGACCCTCCGCAGCACCCTGAGCGACGCACCGCTCGGCAACGGAGCCGCCGTCGTGGAAGCCGAGGCAGGAGATGGCGACGCGAAGTTGAAAGACGAACATTTCTCATATTAAAACAGAGGCCGTGTCGTTGTTGGGACATCGTGGGGTTTAAAAAGACTATCCTCCTCAATCATACCTATAAACGTGCAAGTGCAAGTTTGAAAAGCTTTTAGGTAATGGAAAGGGATGCAGAACTAAATTAACACATGCAAGCGGCTCACAGGCCATAACATTATTGAAACGCTTGTCCCATTCAGTCATGCCAGTGATGCTGCACTGGATCGTAGCTTCCATCTATTCAACAAGATGTGGTGCTTTGTGGTCGTTGTGCATGTAAAAGTCACCCATTATTAGTCCTTAATGTGTGTCACAGTTCTGCCATCCAGGTCCGGGTCTTGTTGTGGTAAACTGCAGGCCGTGAAGCTTCTCCTCTGGTCTAAAAGGCTGAAGTAGCTTCGTAGGAGGCGTTGGAACCATCGACAGGTGAACATGAGTCCGGCAGCAGTCACACCTGATGCAGCTGTTCAGTGAGTACAGCTGCCAGCAGCTCTGCAGCAACGGCATAAACACGTAACTGGAGGTGGGTTCAATCTGTCTGGACCCTCTGTGTTACAGTAAATCACCACATTCAGACAATGGTTGGGTGTACAAACCTATTTACAGTGTGGTGGAAAAGGTGTAACAGAAATGTGTGTCTTCGCTGTGAGTCACCTGTGAGCGTAAGTAAAGTGAAGCAAGCGTGCGCGTCTTGTGAATCGTTCGCGCTTCGGTTTGTGTTTTTTTCTGTTGCTTTTTAAGGTTTAATGGGTTTTACTTCTGTATCGTCCATATTGCTGTTCAGTACTTGTGCGTTTTTTTAATTTGCAGAGCTTTGAAACCTTTTAGGTTGAATTATCACTGTTACAAATTTATTGGCTTGCTTTTATCAGCTGTTAGTAAACTTGCATGGAAATAAATTCAAAGACATTTTTTTGCCACATTATTATTATGTGAGAGTTATTCATGTGACTGATACAAGAAAAGACATCTGACAATGATCTGCACTGGTTTTCATCAGGTCAATTCAGTACAGGCTGAAATAACCTGATGTATGATAAGTAAGTCTGTAGATCTGAATGCATGTAAATTATTCACAGGACTAAAGGTCAGAAGTATCTTTTGCAATCCTACACTGTCCATTGCAGCCAACAATAGGTGATGATGACGGTTTAGGACAGAATGTACAACACAGTGATGATTCCATTATTGTCAGAGCTGTTATTATGTCTCCCTTTGGTGGGGGTCGGGAGGAAAGATAATGGAGTCACGCAGGAAAGCAAATTGTATTGAAAACTTACTGAGCATTTTCATGACAATAGCAGCCTGATGGTGCACCACAGTGGAAAGGTCACAAGCCCCACAAAACATTGATTTGAGTGTGACACAGACGCGTGTTCTGCTCAGATACTGTATGTTGCACTGAATAACACCAGACTGTCGCAATGAATAAGTTAAAACAACAAAACAATGTCAGCAGTTATCAGAAGTTTAATTTCAGAATCACATGACTGAATTAACAGTTACTATGTGATATAGATCTTGAATATAGTTTTGTCACATTTGTTCAGTAATACTCACATCGCACTTTTACTTTGATAGATGTTTCATTTTTCATATTTGCTACCGGAAGAAAAGATAAAAGATCACCACTTCACTAAAAAGACACCTGCACTGCTATCATATTTTATCTCACTGACAAACAAGAAAGAAAATCCTTTTTTTCTGAAATACAGGCTATAAAAGGCCAGGACAGCTCTTATCCGACTTTGTTCTGTGGACTCAAGCAGTGGATGAAGTCAAAGCCACCAAGGCGCTGAGGCCGAGCTGCTGACCGGAGGAAGGCATGGACGGTGACTTCTTCTCCCCTTGTGGTGTTAATCGACATGACGCTCAGTGTACATAAGATAAATGCCTGCAGCGATGCCCTGGGTTGTTTTGCACCTATGGCAGTAATTGGACAAAACCATGGCCATCACGCTTCCCGTCACGTCCGATGCTGGAAGTCCGCTGGAGTGTACAGCAGATTGCCAGGAGTAAGTGTGACTATATATAGAAGGCAGGAGACATCTGCAGGAGCTTCAAGCACATCGTATGTCTGGATTTTCATCTAAACGTACCCGAGCAAAAGGTTGCGTTTGCCTTGATTTGTAGCTGTTTGGCGGTGGTGGAGGTTTGGGTTTGATTTTCTCTAACAATAATGCTGATCAATCAAAACATATTTATTTTCTACCTACATAATTCATACTAACCCCCCCATACTACACGCCTATGTTTTTCATCCACTCTGGAATGAAAGAGAGCACTTCACTGCAGTGTCGTGCGATTGCTTTAAAAGCACGTCAAGGCTTTAAATTGCGCCATTTGACTGACTGAAAGCTTCAGCTCACGCTAAGAAAAAAAACCTGAAATCACAACAGAGTGTGAAGCTGACATGAAGACGCTACTACATGCATTTGAGGATCAAAAGAATCTTGTACATTCTTTCTTGCATTCACCCTGTGCAGATTACATGGCAGTATATTGATATATGTCAGGGCTCTTAGTTTGATTAAAATACATGAGACTCATCTCACACATGCCTGTAATCTAAAAGACATCTTTTTACAGTTACAGTACAGTACATCCTGACTACAGCACATTTTAATTTTTGGATTTCAACGGAAAATATTTACTTTTAAAAAACTGAATGAGTTAGTGCCAGATGTTTTTTTTCTTTCACATTGGGAACCGCTACAAAAAGGGAGAAGGAATATTCAGAACCATTGAAATGCTCCAATAATGGCTAGCATCCCTCTCGTAGCCAGAGCTCTCCAGAGAGGGAGACAAGGATTGGAAAATAAGGCTCTATGAATGCACAGGCACAACTGTCCATCACTATATTGGGAATTTAGACTCATAGCTTAGATGTGGATGCATCAGGGAGACCATGAACAAAAGTCTCACTAAAGTCTTCTATTAAATGTCGCTGTTAAACAGGAAGAGCGTTGATCTCAGACTGCACATGAAAAGTATCCTGTTTGAGTTATAAATATGAAGATGAAAAATTATGTCTTAAATTAATTAATTAATAATAATAATTTTGCAATTATTAATTTGAAAAAAGAATCCAAAACAAGGAAGCAGACAAAGCACAACCATGTAGACCATGCAATGAGCGCATATAACTCAAAGTCCAATAGAATGAAACTGAAGCAGAGAAAACTGAAGACTGATTTTTTTACCCATTAACATTTCATTAACATCAACATATAGTACTTACAAATGAATGACATCAATCCTATGGTAGAAAACCTTCCAACATCAAAGGAATCACTGTTGATGGGACCATCAGGGCCACGGGAACAATGTGACAGTCATGAGTCTGGCATCAAAGTGATAAAAGCAAAGCCATGATTGAGTTTACAGTATGAAATCTCCTTGACTCCTCATTTTAAGCAGCTCATCTATTAAATTAATTCAGTCATGCTGAAGTGAAGCGTGTGAAAGGAATAGCATTAGTTGTAAGCAGAGCTGTCCTCTGCTTATGAAACTATTCAGAAAAGCAGGTGCTTAAGAACATCGCTTGACTTTAAGACAGGAAGCCAAAGAGTTTACTGAGAAAATCAATAGACCGGCTTAGAGCACACATCGGAGCAAACTCTGAACAACGCTGCAATAAAGGTGGAAGGTGTTGGTGTGAAGAAAGTTGACCTGTACACATACTAAGTTAAAAAAGGAAAAAATGATGCGTAACTGTGATGGAGGGAATATCAGTAAAGAGCCACAGGCACATTTTAATGTAACAAGTTTAATAGTCATTCTGCATAAAATAAAGTAAATATAGACTGTTTAATTCTCAAGATCTTTGAGTTCTATGAGTACAAAAACAAGACAAGGATCAACATGAAGCTGCGCTGTAGGGTTCTCAGACATTAATCAAATGTCACATGAACATCACTAAATACAGAATAAATCTCAAAAGCTATGTGTAATCTGCTGGAGGTTAGAGTGGATGAGATTCATCAGTAGATGATTCAGTGAGCCGAAGAAGACACAATATGAAATACATGAAATACTTTGCACTTTAAACTCAGTGAACTGGGTATAATCCAATATCAGTTTGTCTCTTCTGTCACTCTTATTTACATATTACTGCGCTCATTCACAACTTAGCTTTGCAACTATAAATGGAAGAACACAGACTCAGAGCATGAGTCATTTCACTAATTGATCCAGCTAAGCCTGATCACGTTAACTGTTCACTTCTGCCTCATTAGTCTTTATATATAGACTGGAAAGCATCTAGTTTTCCCATTGAAGGCTGGTTTGCTGAGATTTATGAGCAACAAGAGTTATTACCAAAAGCACAAAAATATCTGAAAATGACCTCCTGTCAAAATGAAGACTGATGATGTCCCTGTTTCAACAAGAAACTATAAAGAAAAATTAGCAAGCATTTCCCTAATGGACTCTGGTATCAGATCCAGGAAGTGGTAACAGCTGCAAACAACACAGTTCACGATAAAATAGCTGAAAATCATGTTGCCGTGTTTAGACATCCCCAAGACAGAATAATAATTATTCTATATGGCTGCTTGACCTAAAAAAAAAAATCATATTGCGTTTCTTGTGGACATCTCTTCCCTCGGTCAGCACAGTGTTTGTGAAGTACCTCTGTCTGGGTGCTGCAGCTCCCCCTCGATATTAATATATATATATATAAGTTGTTTAACCTTATAGAATCAAATTAAGTGAAAGATTGTGCTGTGTGCATTTGCTGTCATGGATGTGGAACTATGCTGCCTTCTGCAGTAAACGCCTCATCTTATTAGTATAAAGGCGTCCCACATTTACCTTGTCATCAAACCTTATGTTTCTGTCTCAAGGCGCTGTAACACATGTCACATGTTGTAATCTTGCCACAATAGCAAAATCCTATGATCAGGATATTAGCAGCACGCTTTGTGTATCCATTTCTTCTGAGCTGATCTCTCTGCAGCATCCCTCTGTGTTTTTCACCTTATATCATTGCACGGAATCCTCTCACGCGCATCTGTTCATCCTCAGTAGTAATAACTTCCGAAAACTGCAACCACGCAAAACAAGCTGTCCTATGGAGGGAAAAACACAGGAATTACCGTAGACTGAACACGCTGCCCCCCCCCCCCCCCACCCCCCTCATGGCTGTGTGAAAACAATAAAGGCACCTACATTTATGTAAACATCTTCTGCATAGTTGTCTGTGTCAGCGTCCCACAAACACCTGGAAGACATCCTGGAAAGAAACAACAGAAAAAAAGAGAATGTCATGCATCTATTCTTTATGCAGTATTAAAGACCAGACACAGAATTATGTCAGAACTATTGCTTTTAAAACACTATGCAAAAATCATTTTTCACCCAAAAGAATAGCTTTGGAAAAAGCGTGGTAATAGCAGAATTTGTGTAAATACATCACTACAAATAGCTAAAATAGTAATAGTAATAGTGTACTAGACAAATACTAAAATGTCCCATTTCTGACTTATCAAACAGCAAATACATGTTAATCTGGTGTAATAACAACTTATGCAGCAGCAGAACCAAATGACCACTCACTTGACTCCTTGCCCACGTTGCTCTCCAATTACCACCTGCACAACAAGCTTATAGCGGTCAAAGCCCACATCTACAGGGAAAGAAGGAGAAGAGCAGCTGCTGTTTGCTAGAATACAGTTGGGACATTCATTTCAGTCAATCAGCAGTATAACTTTGATGACATATTTGACTGCTGTTGTATCTGTGGAGACAGTCCAGCTCTAGCGTCACTCACTCTTCACCCGGTCCTTAATGCTGTCTGCCAGTGAGCGGGACAGGTCCGGGGCCGCTTCTGGGTCGTACTGCACTCCACCCAGCCGCTCCCTCACTACGTCACGAATACACTCCTTAACAACAGCTGCTTTGAACCTGTGGGGTGAAAAGGGAAGGGATGAATACATTAAATACAGTGTAGCTTATGCCTATTGTTTGTGATCTCATGATTTGGGACTACCACATACGTGTAATAGTAAATGAGGGGAACCTGGTATTAGTGACTGACCAGCAACTTTAGACACTTTGTCCTGAACCTCCTGCATCTTACTAGCTAATTTTTGGGCTTATCGCGTTTGACGTCGTTTAAAAAACCGTAAACAAGTTAAATACACAGAAAACAATCAAAACGACAAACAAGCTAACACATCTCACTGCCTATGCTTTTCTTAATGTTACACTGGACGTACAGTAAATAGCAGCTAACGCTAGCTGAATAGCCTCCGTTAGCAACTCGCTAGTTATGCGGTAGCGTGACTAACTAAAAAAATGACATTTGACCACTTTCTCCAACTCACTTGTGCTGATGATTAGGTCTAATGAGATATGAGTCCGAGCCCTCCATCGCCGGTCAATAATAAAGCGCGATAGAGAACATGGGGACAGGAGAGTTGCTAGAAAGCTAATCAGAGGTGTATCTGTTACCATAGCAACGCCTTCTCCGCTTACTTTCGTAACTTCCGGTTTCCTACTAAAATATTTCTTTTTGCGCTGATGTCCTGGAATATGTGGAAGTGGAATATCCATATATAGAAGACTTCAGATGATGACTGTAGATCATTTTATACAAAGGTATACGAATAAACAAACAGACGACATAGTGTAGACTGTTTACACCAGTAGGTGACAGTGTTGTTACCCAGTTTTTATGAAATGAAACTTACAAATATATGAATCAATAATCATTATTTATAGGGAACGCTGATTGCACAAACATTATTATGTACATATACATAGTTATGTATTGACTGAAGTGCTTCTAAACACGTACACCTGCATTTATCATCCCATCCATAGTGTGAAACTTAGCAGGGTTTAACCAAGGTTTAAGTTTCATTTCATTGGCAGTATTTCAGCCAGGGGACGATGAGTCATTTCACGTTAGAGATCAGCTGTGTGAGCTCGTCTTCGCCTCAGTCAGCAGCGCTACTGGGTCCGGCAGGATGGCACAAGAGGAGTGGACGCGCATCCTCCAGAGCAAAATGAACGAGCACTCCCGTGGACACACCTGGCAACTGGAGTTCGACGACAGTATTGAGCCGGAATTCCCGAACCCTGGATGGAAAGAGTACATCAGGAACACTTGTGCAAGGTTGGTTTTCTGGCTTTTATGACTTTTTATGTAGGAACTATTAAATAAATTACAATATTAAATTATGGTGCACTTCAGTGTTAAAGAATATTGTTTTCTGTATAAACAGGAGATCTGTTATGATCTTACCATGGTCACACCCATCATTGCATCATACTGTACCTTGTGGTTTCTCTCTGCTGATGATGGTGTCATGTTTATATGTTCTGCCTGTGTTTTTCCCTGCCTTAATCCGGGGCCTGATGTTTTCTCACCATCACCTACAAGGTTCCGCTGCTCAATGTGCAGGAGGAGCTGGCCCTCCAACCGGGTGATGGTCGTCTTCCACATGCGCCTGACGAACGGACAGGGCACGGTCAGGACGAGGCGCTTCCGCCAAAACTGCAAGAGATGCACCGCAGCTCCGATGGAGACGCCCGACGTCGCCCCGGAGGACGTCACCAGCCTCATGGAGCATCTGGTGCAGAAGATCAGAATAAAATGCTACAATGAAAACCTGGGGCAAAGCAACAGGCCGTTCAGAAGCATTGATGTCAACAGTCCCCACGAGCCGTCCCACTGCGAGGGCTGCATCAGAGGCGTCTGCACAAGGAGTGAAAACAGCTTCAAGTTCAAATTCTATTGATCACTTGTTCTTGATGTTCATGTCCAGCATCAAAAGCAGCAATATGAATTATAGCAGTTTTTTTATTTTCCAGTTGTAAAAGCATTATATATTTTTTAGTTTGAAGTCACTCCCTTATATCTAATCGGGGAAACAATCGACAAGCACTTTAACTAAATTAACACTGGAGTGTTATCATTTCACGCTTGTGTAACCCACATAGTATTAATGACTGCACTGTGTCACTGTAGATGATGTGCACAGAGGAGTCATTTACTGATCAGATCCCATGTGTCTTTGGAATGAAATAAAACTGGCTGATGCATTGTTTTGCCCGGAACATTCTTTGAATACGACTCCTACATAACATTTCCGGCTTCTTAAAACAATATTTTTAGACGGTGTAACAGGATAAAGGGCTTGGCAGGCAGGTGTGGGCTCACACACCAGGCGACACCAGTTCATTTGCATCCAGACAGCAGGTGTGACTGCGGCGCCGCTGCGGTGGGCCTGGACCTTCTGCAGGTCACAAGCAGTGGCACCAGACGTTCACTGTGGTTCTCACTTGTTTTGCATGAAACCAGGCCTCTGGGAAAGTTGCTACCTCGCAGAGCTTTGCATTTCCCACATCGTTTGTTAGGGGTTTGTTCGCATCACGCTCGGTCAACGGTGGCTCTATGAATATCGGGGCCACAACAGCAGGACTCAGTTTAGAGGAGCAGCTGCTGCAGCAAATATATTCATAGATTCATAGAACTCAAATCATATATTCACTTTAAGTCTCATCATGACACCCGAGGACACAGGACTGAAGGTAAAGTGTCTTCTCCTGATGAATGCCACAGTGTGAAGTGTTATTTACTCAGTTGTTTTCATCTGTTTTCATTCTAGCGACTCTTTCCTTCAGTCAAGTTCATGCTGGTTGTGCTGATTCTTATGCCAGGTACAATTAAGTATTGTATACCTGAATCGAGGTTGCTTCAGAGTTCCACCTAAGACAAAGCGCAGACTTTAACATAATCCCGTCTCCTATGAATCAGCTCCGTCCACGCCCATGCTGCAGAACTGCTCTCAGCCAAACCAGCCCGCTCTGCTGGACGCCCTGAACCCGGTCTTCAACTTGAGCGCCATACGACCAGTCATGAACCTGACAACCTGCACCAACATCACCACGTTCTTCACTCTGTATGGGATACTGGGAGTGGTGGGTTCAGGGTTGCGCTTTTACAGTTTGATCTTTTACTGCAGGAAAAGCAAAGCAAAGTGCTTTAAAGTTGCTCCTCGCGCGTTGCAGGATGAAAAGGCTCAGCTGTTGAACACGTACATCTGGCTGGACTACGTAAGCACTGCAGTCGTCCTTAAGATGATTTCGGCGTACAGTATTTTGCTGTTGCACTAACACTCTTATTTTAGTGGTGGATGAACGAGTTCATCAGCTGGGATCCGATCCAGTGCGGCACCGACAAGATCGCTCTCCCCAGAGAGAAGTTCTGGACGCCTGATATTGTGATCAACGAATTGTGAGTTACAGCATCAACACTGAGGCACAGAGTCAACGACGTTACGCCTACTGACGCCTTCTGCTGCAGCATGAATGAAAACACAGCCCCGACGGTCCCCTACATGTACCTGTCCAGCGACGGCTCCGTTCACGACGCTCTGCCCGTCAGAGTGGTCAGCTCCTGCAACCTTGACATCTACACCTTCCCCTTCGACGTCCAGACGTGCAACTTGAGTTTCAACTCCTACCTCCACTCGGGTAAGAGCACCCGCTCAGTCTCCTGCCTTCGCTTTGCCTTCACAGCATACCAAATGCGTTCCTTCTTGTCTTCACAGCAAAGGACATCAAGATTGTCCTGGGTTTGCCCGCCGAGAGCATCTCTGAGTTTTCCAAGGAGGCGATGGCCACTATGGGGGAGTGGGAGCTGCTGGACATCACCGCTGACAAACCGCCCCACCCCGATGAGGATGAATCTACCTACATTGACATGCTGGTTTTCCACGTACTGTGCCTTTAATGATCACCTGTCGGCTCAGATTGGGTTTAATTGCGTCAGCAGACTTGGCTACTGTAGCGCTGTGTGACCCTGTTTGCGCCGCAGATCACCGTGAGGCGCAGACCCACCATGTACGTGGTGAACCTCCTGCTGCCCAGCTGCTTCCTCATCACCGTCGACCTCTTCAGCTTCCTGCTGCCTCCGCAGACTGTGGACCGGTCGTCCTTCAAGATGACCCTCATCCTGGGCTACACCGTCTTCCTGCTCATCATGAACGACCTGCTGCCCATCACCGGCAACACCATACCGCTCATAAGTCAGCTAGTTTAGCAAACGGCAACTGTTAAAGCCCCAAAGCGTGTTTAAATAACTGGAGTTGAGCCATGAAAACAGTGTGCGCTTTGATTCTGTGTCCCAGATGTGTTCTTCTCTCTCTGCCTGGCCCTGATGGTGGCCAGCCTCCTGGAGACCATCCTGGTCACCAACCTGCTGTGCGGCTCTGCCAGGTTCCCGCCCGTCCCTCGCTGGGTCCGGGTGCTCGTTCTGCAGTTCCTGGGCTGTCTGCTTTGCCTGCCTCACACACAGGAAGAGTCAGGTGTTGTGTTCATTGGGCGCCTCACACATAACGAAGGCAGAGAGAGAGGACTTCCGTCAACCCATCTATTTGTCCCTGTGACACAGACACTGAAGTCAGCGCTGTGAAGGCAAAGAGCGAGACGGATGAGGAGCGTCCGGAGGAGAGGGAACCAGCGACGGAGGACAAGGCCGTGGAGGAGCTGAGGAGCCTGGGCAGAGACCTCCAGGCCGTCCGCCAACAGGTGGAGCGGCAGCTGGGCAGAAAGCGGGAGGCAGAGGACTGGATGCAGGTGGGCTTCATCATAGACCGCCTGCTGTTCACCGTCTACATCCTCTTCCTCTCGGTCAGCTTCATCACCATCATCATTATCTGGGTGACCTCATACAAACAGTGACAGCCTGTTTCTGAGCCGTTCATAATATCACTGTTTATTATTTACAATAGACATGCTATAGTTATTGTACTGCTGTCTATAAGAACAGATGCTGATGTTATCACTATTGAAAAATCAAACTAGCTCTACTATAATAACTTTGTCTCTTGTGTTGTACTGTGCTATTGTATCCATAATAAAATTATTTGGAAAAATACTGTCACCCTTTGACTTTTATTTGAAAACACATGATTCTGTTCTTCTTTAACGTGTTGGTTTTAAAAAACTAAATCTAGGTAAATAGGATGAGTAACAGAGACTAATCAGGAGGCAGCTTTGATCCTTGGTGCCTCTGGTCGTCTGCATGACGTGAACTTGAATTATGTCCCAAAGCCTGAAAATAATCGCTGAACAAGTCTCTCTTAATTCAATCAAATATTTAGCTGAATCCAGACAGAGCAGATGTAAGACACAGTGACCCGTCATCTTGTCTCTGGGACGAGGGCTTTTCGGCAGCGTCTTCACCATCAGCACCAAACTCAAACCAACGCCTGTCGTTGATCCTGTAAATAATAATAATATGTTTCTAGCGCTGCCCTCTGAAAGTCAGGCCCTCTGAGCTTCTGTTCGTCTTCATCCGTGTGCTCACGCGTGGCAAGTGCTTCTACATTTGATTGCCTTTTTTTGTGTCTATGTCAGTTCTAGTTGAGTCAGGTCTCACCTGTCTCACTGTGACACATTGTCTGAGCTTAGGAGCTGTGGGGCTTTTGTTGGTCTGCACTTACTTCATAAATTATTACTTTACTTCTCAGAACATTTTTTTACAAATAAAAGGGAAAATCTTGCCACTGGGCATTTCAGAGGTCTGGCCACTGGCAGAAAATATAGATATCTTTGTTTCTCTGTAGATCCAGGCAGTGCTGCCATGCTGTACTGCACCCAGACACTATGTTAGCCTCAGAGCAATGACATGACAATGACATACATGTGTGCAATCGAATGCGTCTTTTTCAGGATGAAAAGGACCAAATCCTGACAGCTTTTATTTGGCAAAGTATTATACAGTAAGTTCTTCTTCATGCAGATAAAGTAGTTACTAGTCTAATAATACAATCAGCTGAGAAGTGTAGTGTAGTGTAGTAGTGTAGTGACTGAGTGTAGTTACTGCAGATACGCTGTTGCACTAATGATGATTTGCGTTGCAGTCTTGGAAGAACTGGGACCCAGTGTGGTTCTGGTTGGATAATAGTTGAAGCTGCTCTGGGTGCCGGACGTGATTATTGTAGCTAGGATTTAAATCTGGATTCGATATGAAACCAGGTCCATAGAATCCCAGCGCTCCGTATTCACACGGCTCTGGTCTTTTTTGTCAGCATGGGGACGTCCGTACAACTACTCCGTCGGTGAAAGTGGTCAATTCGTGGACACGTTTCTATTTGACGTCCAGAACTCACCCTGTCTTTGTCAAATAAGAAACCTGGGCCCATTCTGTATCTCACCATGACATCAGCTCTGACCCACAGACTCTCCCTCACTTTCCCTCAGTAAACTCTCTGCAATCAAGCCACTTCTACACACCTGCCCTCTGTTCTCCCTTTAAATATGCTGCCACTCACGGCTCTGGAGCCCATCCTGTCCAGGTTTTGTTTGTTTTTCTGTTCATGTTCCTAATGTTTTATGGCCTTATCGTTACACATTCCTTTTGATGTAAGTCGTGCATGGAGTCAACTACATTTGCTACCACAGCCATGTCCAGCCTTGTTTAGCTTTGTTCAGCCATGTCAAGCACGCTCTGCTCCGCACTGTAGACGTGCATTGTACCATTTTGGTTAGACTTGTTTTGGTTGCCTGGTTTTCTTTCTTGTGCTCTACTTGTTTTTCTTTGAGTTTTTTTTTGTCCTGGTTATTTTGTGTTCATTTTGGTTATAGTAGTGTTTTATCATCCCCTTTTATTATTAGTTCTTGTTTCTCTGTGGCTCTGACTATAAAGCTCAACAATATGTCATCAGCAGAGGACGTTTTGAAGAATTCTCTAAAACAGTTGACAAATGGGTGAATGGGATCTAATAGGAATCGCTCTGAAGAAAGACGTCGTACCAGCTGGAGCAGGGGAAAGGACCCAGTCGCTTGGCTTCGTAAGAAAAGACTGTTTGCAAAGCTCCATATAGCGTCTCATAGTCTGGAGTGTAACAGGAGCGGTGAGGCTGACCAGCCTCTCGGGTGTCTGCAGGTCTCACTGCGGCGCCAGGCCGTGATGCATGTGGTGAACCTCCAGCTGTGTCTCATCACAGTGAACCGATGCAGCTTCCTGCTGCCTCCCAAAGCCGTCCATCGGTCCTCCTTCAAGATGACCCTGATCCTGGGCTCCACCATCGTCCTGCTCATTGTGCTCAACCCGCTGCCCATCACCAGAGACACCGTACCGGTTCTCTAAATTCATGCTATGCATCAGCAGCACCAAACCTTGGAGACAAAAAGTGATGTAATAGTTTTGATATAATAAGGAACATTATTGTATAAAAGCACTTGCTGCTGCTTGTTATGTCCAAAAATGTCTGTTCTCAACTCAAAGGTCTTGAAACTGTGTCAGTGTGTTTTTGCTGCCATCAAGTGGCCAAAAATGTCCACAAATAACTTCCTTTCTTTTAGGATTAAACGTGTGTCTAAGAATGACAGGTGGGATCACTTTTGTGATCCCACCTGTCGCTGTGTCTCTCCCTGATGATAGCCAGTCTGCTGGACACTATCATCATAACCAACGTGATGTGGCCGACTGGTTCTCCTTCCTCCAAAGCCCAAAGATGACGACGCCACAGTTGTCCAAAATCCAGCCAAAGGTGCGGTAGAGTTGTGCCTCTAGTTGAGGAGGGTTGTTGACAATAATAAAAGAAACTGCCAACTTGTGCCTGTGTGTTACTTTTATATTGATGAGTGAATAAAGCGTCAGCACAGTAACACTGTGGGCAGAGCAGAGGTCCTTCCTGCAGCTGATCCAGATCCTACTTGGATTACACTGGGAATGATGGATGAAGAACTGCACCTACAATCTCACCACCATCGGGTCATTGTTTCTTTACAGTTCATCTCCTTTGTGAATTCATTCAACCATACTCTGCTACTTTGCTTTAAAGCAGCTTCAGGCTTCTAAACGAGTGTGAAACCAAAAATAAGCCCAGAGCTGCTATTCCCACAGGTGGAGGTGTTAAAATAAAATGGGTGATTGGTTATTGAAGGTGTAAAACAACAGGTCCCGTGTTGTTCTGTGAGTGTTTATGAGCCACATGCACAAAACACCCTTTTGTTATTAACTGTGCTACTGTAATTTCTGTCTTTGACAGTTAAATATACAACTACTGTTTATTTTACTTTAGGCTTGTGCTGAAAGGCATTGGAAGTCCATGTTCACATGTATGAGTCCGGGTGCAGGGAGTCACTGAGTGTAAGACGTGAATTTGATGAAGGTGGATCGTTCCTGTGGGTCGGTGCCGTGGGTGTGTTCAGTTACAGAAGGTTAGGCCTCTGGAGGGTTAATGTTAGTCGTTACAATGTCCCACCAAGTGAGACAACAAGCCGTGCTCCGCAGCAGGAGCTCACTTTTCTGGACCGGCTCGCTGCCTGCGGGATATTGGCTCTGTCAGGATCACCCGGCATGAGTCCGACTCAGAGGAGCATCGCTGCCGTCTCAGGTCTGCTCGTCATGGCAGGTAATGGCTACGTTCCTTCAGCGTTCCTCAAAGTGATGCCTGTGTGTTATTGAAAAGGCTGAAGTGAGTGAAGCATTTCTGTTACTCCTCATCGGCTCAGTGACTCCTACTGTACGAGGGTCTTTTTAATGGTTTGTTTTTGAATGGGCTGTTATTATAGTTGTCATTTATCAAATATAACAGAATCGCCATGAAACATTTGTGAACTTTCTCTCCAGCGTCTCTGTGTTACGGTAAACTGAGCTGTGATGCAGGACACAGCGGTCCCACCTACGAGTCCATCCAGGCCGTGTTTGACCTGCAGTCCTTCAGACCAGCGGTGAACCTGAGCAACCCCACCACCGTCAACATCTCCTTCACTCTGTACGCCGTCCTCGGGGTGGTGAGCACGTCCACTGAGCCACCTAGACAACTATGAAAACACAATGAATGGAGTAACTCAACAGTCTGGCTGGATTGTTGTCTGTATTTAGAATGAGAAGACCCAGATACTCACTACTTTCCTGTGGCTGAGACTGGTGAGAAACATGGAGGGAGAAATGAAGTGCAGTCCACACGGTGTATGGATTTAATAGTGTTTGTTGTGTTGCAGTACTGGAAGCACGAGTTCCTGGTTTGGGATCCTGATGAGTGCGACGGCGTCACTAAGATTTCTCTCCCTGTGAGGCAGCTCTGGTCTCCAGACATCATCGTGTACGAATTGTAAGTTTTTCTAGTGTGTAGTGAAGTTCAAGAGGCAGTTCTGGACGACATGTACGGTCTGGTCCTCACTCCTCCACCTCCCTCCCCTCCCAGCGTGGACGACGACGTGTCCCAGGCGTGTCCTTACGTCTACGTCAACCACACGGGCCACATCCGCTGGGACAGGATGCTGCGGCTGGTCTCCTCCTGCAACCTGGAGATCTTCAGCTTCCCCTTTGACGTGCAGAACTGCACCTTTACGTTTGGCTCTTACATGCACACCAGTAAGAAAAGGGAATCCTCAGACTAACATAGAAGAACGGGGTTTAATTGAGCTAAATTCTGTGGGTTAGATGTTAGAATAGAAGTTTTCCCAAAGGTTCTCTTCTCTCCCAGTAAAGGATGTAAGGCTGAGTCCAGCTCTGACCTTCAAGGAGATGTCCGAGAACTCCAGGCGTTACTTGGAAGCCAGTGGAGAGTGGGAGCTGGTGGACATACTGGGAGAGACCTCCATCCTCCAGTTCGGGATAGACGAGTGGGACATCATCACCTTCTGGGTGAGGAAAACAATCCGGAAACGCTTGATCGTTGATGACAATGCGATTAAACCTTGTTCGCTCTCTAGGTGGTTGTGAAACGGCGTCCGGTGCTCTACGTGGTTAACCTGCTGATCCCCAGCTCCTTCCTCATGCTCATCGACATCCTGTCCTTCTACCTGCCCCCCCACAGCGTCGACCGCGCCTCCTTCAAGATGACCCTCATCCTGGGCTACACGGTCTTTCTGCTCATCATGAACGACCTGCTGCCCAGTACAGCAAACGGGACGCCCATCATAGGTCAGAGTGGGTTACATTGTTCCAACTGATCTTGGAAGATGTTTTGCATCTTGCCTTTCACAGACATTGGTACTGTATATAGAACATTACATAAAACCAGTGGCGCCCCAGAAAGTTTTCAATGGGGTGGACAGAGGGGGGGGGCATTTTCAATTGGGCTTCTAATGATCAGATTGAGTTCAGCTGATGGCTTTCAATGGATGCTACATGACTCTTTTTTGATTTTGATTTTAATTCTGATAAATATAATGCTTTTACCACATTTTTAATTTTGTGTCAGTGTACAGATTATAAAGAATGTTTTTTTTATTTCATTTATTATGCCTTACTGCTTCTTCTACTTCTACAAGTTAGAAAAACCAGTATAAGAGCAGGTGAGAGGAAGCAGCGGTCCTGGGGACCGACACACACACACAGCCGTTCACTGGCATCTGCCACTCCCTCCGCCCGTCTAGGCATCTATTTCTCCGTGTGTCTGGCCCTCATGGTCATCAGTCTCCTGGAGACGGTCGTCATCACCAACGTCCTCCACCACAGCTCCATGAAGTACCAAACCATTCCAAAGTGGGTGAGAGTGGTGGTCCTCAAACACATAGCCAACATGATCTGCTACCAGTGGCCGGCGGGCGTCCAGCCGCCCCTAAAGCCCACACACAGAAACCAGAGAGCTCAAGCGGCCCCTCGGGGACCGGCACCAGCCAGCAGGCCGCCCAGGCGCCCGCCCAGGCGGCCGCCCGGCAGCCGACCGGCAGCGGAGGTAATTCAACAGGCCCGGCAAATGTTGGTGATCCTGCTCAACTTTCCTCTATTTAAGAACCACTGTGTGTGAAGTAGTTGACAGCTCAGCCCGTTTTCTCCGACAGCCGCAGCTGCTCCGGCCGAACTGCAGCAGATCTGCCAGTACCTGAGCGACCTTCGCTCCCACCTGACCTCGCTGCAGAAGGAGAGCGAGCTGCAGGAGCAGTGGTGCCACGTCGGATACATCCTCGACTACCTGCTCTTCCGCATCTACCTGCTGCTCATCTCCTGCTACGCCCTGGTGGTCGTCATCATGTGGTGCATGTGGATCCGACAGACCTAGTGGGCAGGATCATGAGGATGGTTGGATTTAAACTAAACTTTAATGCAATTGTTAACTAAGGGGGAAATAAAAGGATTCAGCCAAATTCTAAACTTCTGTCTTCACTTCAGGCTGTTGCTACTGATCATTGATTCTATTCAATCTGCCTTTTTCATGCAGCAACCAAAACATTAAACACAACAGATGTTAAGCATCGAAGCAGCCAAGAATCAACACTTTAACATCCTTGTGAGACAGCTGTGCTAGCGTGAACAGCTGCGTTAGCTTAGCTCTCACAAATTAAACTTTTTTCATTTTTTTCTATTTCAATTCACCCTAATTTGTTGACACTATTCAAGTCCAGCTGCATTCCATTCATTATGCAGAACTGTTCCTCAGAAGGGTTTGCTACATCGCTGCTATCGACCTGTAGAGGAAGTAGTAGGTGTTTCATCCAGTTAATTACGTAGTTAATGTCGCTGGTGAAACCCTCTACGCTTTGTAATCAGACACACTTCACACCACAACGATTCAACAAGTGCCTAAAATGCCAGAGGTGAAGCTCACTCAGCTGCTCCTCATCTGCTGCATGCTGCACTGGGGTAAGACAGCATTCCTACCTACATAATACGTAATAGTTTAAAGAATTTTTACGTGGATTATGTGGTGGAATACTCTGTATACTTATGTAGGACAGTCACAAACTCACTGACAGTTAAATACTAATTAATAATTAGTTTTATTTTAAAGGTTTACTGTCAGAAGATAAAGTTCAATACAAATAAATCCTCATTTACAGAGAGATGAAGTACATAATTCAATATTGGGTTATAATATAAATCTTTGTAGTGCGTTAATATATATATATTTAATTCAGGTAACTGTACATATAATGTGAAGTGTTCCAAGCCCAACCCTCAAAGCCTGAATAAAGCACTTGGGGGCCTATTCAATGATTCCCAAGTCTTTCCTGTTGGGAGGTTTTCTACACTTAATGTATCCATCAAAATCACCGTGGTGGCAATTCTAGGAGTGGTGAGTCCACACGCCCACGTAACTTTCACAGAGTCACCGTGAGTCTGTGTGATGCACCGATGAAACTGAAATATGCTTGGATTGCAGAATGAAAGGTCTCAAATCCTGTCCACAGTCATATGGCAGGTCCTGGTAAGTCGCTACCAAAGTAACAGTGAGGCGAACTACACTGACTGACATCAGTAAACCTGTCTGTGCTGACTGCAGCAGTGGAACATAGGAGGACTGAGCTGGAACGAGACCACGTGTGGCACGAACAGAGTGTCTGTGCTTCGTGAAAACCTTTGGGTCCCTGACATCTACATCTCTGAGTTGTGAGTTAAAAGGATGCTCATTACCGTGAACTAAGCAGTAAAGCCCCCCCCCCACCCCTAGTAATAGTAACGATGCTTTAGAAAATCTGACTAAAAGTCGAGTCTTCTGTTCTCTTCCAGCACCGAAGAAGACAAAACTGCCTTCAAGCCTCCCTACGTCTACCTGAACAGCACGGGCTATGTTTACGATGACCAGCCACTGCTGGTGCAAAGCTCCTGTAAACTGGTGACCTACACATTCCCCTTCGACATCCAGAACTGCTCTCTGTCCTTCGGCTCCTACCTGCACTTTGGTAAAACTGATCAAAAGCAGTGGTCCAGCATCTTCCCTGAAACGCTCCATTATTCCTCTCATCTTTATGCTCTGCTCTAATGTCATTCTAGATACAGACATCCAGATGTTTCTAAGCTCCACGCGTGACCACATCCTGAACGAATCCAAGGAAGTGGTGCAGACTAATGGAGAGTGGGAACTGGCAGACATCTTTATAGACGATAAACACACAGTTGTGTTGGAAGTGGGAAACTACTCTCGTGTCCAGTTCTTTGTAAGCATTGAAGATTATTTTAATAATTACCCAATTACTTCTTTTGGTATATCCTCCTTAAAGTTGCTCTTCTCATTCCACCTCAAGCCTGTGGAACATTTAGCTAGGTCAGTTCACTCTGGCTGAATTCTCTCTGGTTCAGATCGTTTTGAGACGCAGGCCGCTCGTCTACGTGGTGACTCTCCTGCTGCCCAGCTGTTTCCTCCTCGGTGTGGACCTCTTCAGCTTCCTGCTGCCTACTCAAAGCGTGGACCGCTGCTCATTCAAGATGACCCTCCTCCTGGGCTACACCGTCTTCCTGTTCACTGTGAGCGAACTGCTGCCCGTCACCGGGGGGAGCACGCCTCTCATCAGTGAGTGACATCAACTTGTTGAAAAAAACAAGTTATTTCCCCCACACTGTACAGGTCACAAATCAAATTCCATTGACCAACATTAGATTAAACCTCAGAATAAATCTCACGGTTTAAAAATGATGCCTAACAAAGCTCATGGGACACAGTGAGCTACATTTCAACCAGCCAAGATACTGGTTTGTGTATTGTATAGCCTCACCTAATGGAAAGTACCAACCCTTCCTGTTTGTCCTGCAGGCGTGTTCTTCTCCGTCAGCCTCGCTCTGATGGTGGCCAGTCTGTTGGAGACCGTGTTGATCACCAACCTCCAGAACAGCTCCAGCAAACAGGTCACGGCGCCTCATTGGTTCAGGGTGCTCGTCTTACAATACCTGTCTGTTGTTGTCTGCCTCTCAGAACAGAAAAGGAAAACCCTAAACTCTGTGTTTCACACCAATTCTAATAAAGGTAGCGAATACCAACAATTAGTACTGTTAATTATTTAAAGCTGGTATTCATCCAGTGTTTCCATGTTTGAACTAAATGTACTAGTTCAGTGAGGAAATGTTCTTTTTCACAGACTCATCCCTGAGTTGCACAATCAGCCACACCTTGTCACAAGAGCTTCAAAGCGTGTCTGATGATTCAGAAAAAGACAGCAACCCGACTCTGGAAGAGCTGAGGAAGCTGAGGCATGAGGTCAGGGCCATCCGTGTCCAGGTGGACAAACACAGGGAGGAGAACATCTCACAGGAGTGGGTAATGATCGGGCTGGTCCTCGACCGCCTGCTGTTCAGTTTGTACCTCGTCTTCATCAGTGTCAGCTTTCTGGTCATTGTATTTGTCTGGATCTGGAGCACCTCATACTGTATGCAAAATGAATAACTGGTGGGTTGAAACATTGATTATGGCTACATGAGTAAATAAGGATGTTTCTTTATTTGATAATTCAGCTATAAATAAGCGCATGGAGAACACAACAGGCTGCAGGTCCCACAGGTGAGAGTGAGAAAGAATAAAAGAGGTGTGTGGTTCTGCTGGTGCTGAAAAACAAGTTATGTTTTTTGTGTTGATGATCAACATGTAGCTGAGACACACACAGTTCCTATCAGTGATCCGATGTCTTTATATATGATTTAGATTAGAGCTTTGTGATGCTTTTTTTCTCTGAGCTACTCTGGGAAATGTGGGCTGAGGAAGTAAATAACTAAACAAATTTATCACGGGAACAAATCTACGCTGCAATTATGGAAAAGATTGTGTTAGTAAATAGGATGAATTAAACTTAAATATTACATATGTAAAAGGTTCGGAATACTCTATTGGGTCTGGCTTTTTCTATACTGCTGTCTCTGTTTATATGGGCTGGGAATTTAATGCTGCATTACACAATAATAAATACCAACAAACAAAAGGATCTATAACTGTGCATTTTGCTCACATAAAGCTGCACCGAAGTCAAACACATATTATGGCTAATAAAAATAATCAAAATTGCAACGCAATGATTATTTCATTTTTTTGGTTGTTTTGTTAAGATTCTTAACATGTCCACATGAGGTCAGCAGTGTCACACATCAACAGTCTACCTAGTCTTTTATTAACATTATTACAAAGTAGAAAATTAAATCAGTGAATCATTCAAATTAAATCAAATCAAATTAACATTTTATTTCTCCATATTAATTTTTAAAAAAAGTTTGTCTATAATTAAATCCTTTCGAGTTCAAGAGCTGAAAGAACAGCTTAAAGTTGTGAAAATATATAACACAGGTGAAAGTAGCTGCAGAGGAAGCACTAAGATCTTAAAGTGAGAAAAGTTGGAGCTTTGAAGGAAACATGTGCAGGTAATTGCTAAACAGTAAAATAGTTTCATTAACCTATTTGTTATCGAGCCCTATTTAAAACCTATTATTTAATTTGGAGACGATTTGGCATACTCAATTTAAAATAGTTGTAGTTCCTAAATGGTAAGGGCTACAATATTGAGCTTGGTATCACTGGAAACACCTTCTAGTTTTCAAAGAAAGAAACAGAATTTGTTACAGTCATACAGGAGAAAAATAAAAGAAACACAAACCTGAATTAATTTTTTGATAAACCCTTGACTGGATTTTTTCCTTATAGAGATAAGCAAATATGTCCCTGGTGACTGGTAGCCGGAGAAAAAAAACAAAAGGGGTCTAAAAGAATGAAGCCTTATGCATTTATATATGGAGAAATAAATCAGATAGTGTTAAAAACCAATATATATGTATGGGACCTTTCAAAATTAAATTCATGATAATTAATTCTACCCCCCCCCCCCCCCCCCCCCCCCTAATAGGTCACAACTCTGGCATGGATCAACCTACAGACACCAGGGAAGGCTCAAATGAAAACTTACAGGCTGTAAAAATACCCTATAGTGCTATATTAGCATTCACTGTAACCTAAAAGCTTATATATGTAACAATCTGGGTCAATAATTCATAGGTAGGAAAGAGCAGGCTTCACTTTTTGGCCTTTTGACCTGCATCCAGCATTTATGAGGTTAACTCTAGAGGCCTGGGAGTGGAGAGAGGGGAGGGGGTTGGACATCATTGGCTAGGGGTTGCCTTGGTTACCCCATACAAGGGCATTTTCCACCTGGTTTGGTCTCGATAGAAGCGGGAGCTTGCTGCCTCCATTTTGAATCCTCCGTGTTAGCTTCTGTTTTAAGTTTAGTAAGTTATGGTTCACAGAAGTGGAAAAAAATATTTTTCGCTCTGGAGTTGGAGCAGAACACTTGTAGCTTTCGAACCATTGTGGATATTACGTGTGTTTTGGACCAAAACGCTTTATTGGATTAATTTCGCTGGATCGTAACAGATAAAATGAGACCACACGTGAATGAGCCTCATTTGGAGCTCAGAAGTCGTCAAAAGTAAGTGATGGAAAATTTATGGATTTATGTTTATTGTTTTTTGATAGTTTGGTGACTGCGCTGTTATTGTTGTAGCTGGAAATGGTTTATGTGGTCGGACGGACGAGAGTTTAAGCTTTCCAACGGTGTGCAGCTTGTACTGTATGGGTGAGGTTTAGTGGCTGGACTGTACACAAATCATACCTATTCAGCCAAAGGCAGAAATAGTGCTATTGAGGCTGAAGTTTTGATTTTGAGTGTGTATCCTAAATTGCCAAACTGTATAAAATAAGCTCATTAAGTAGTTGTACATAACCAGGCATAAGCAGAAAAAGTGCTATTTAGGCTAATTTGGTATTGGTGTTTTGTTTTGAAAGGATTTGGAGGACGTATGTGCAGGTAATTGCTAAACAGTAAAATAATCTTATTAACTAGTCATAATAAACCAGTTTTGTCAGAAGTATGGATATGGCGGACCCACATGCACAGCTCAGAGGCAGTCAGGTAATGGAGAATAAGTCAGTACACAAGCAGGGTTCGGCACAAGGCCAGTGATCAGCAGAGGCACAGGTAGATAGCAGGCTAAGGCACATAATTAGAAAGAAGACAAGTATGACTACGAACAAGTGAAATAAGTATGGTGAGAATAAAAACTGTGGCTGTAATGACAAGTTAAGGACAAAGCGTCTGGCTTAAAAAACGTGAAAGAAAACAGGCCCTCACACTCTAGCTGTGACATCACGCACTCTAGCTCTAGAAATTTGACCAAAAACTACACAATATTTAAACTGCTATATATCAGAAACGATTAAAGATATTAAAAAGCTGAACGGAAGATTAATATTTAAATAGCTAATGACTGTTTTAAAGTTCAAATGGTGTCTATAGCTTGAAGTATGCTGAATTAGTTCAGCTGAAAGAAGACAAAGCTGAAGAGTATTTAAAAACCTTCCCATTTATTTTAATAAAAACAAAATAGCTGAAAAATAACGTGAAAAATATGACAGAAAAGAATAAGAAAACTCAAAGCACACTTCTCCTTAAAAAGCTGAATGTTTTGATATTTAAATCGTTTCTGAAGCTAAAAGTATGCGGAACTAGTTCAATGCAAGAAAAAGTACAGAAGAAGAAGAAGAATTAGATAAAGCCTTTCGATAAGTAAATTGCCCGGTTAATGCTGTCCTGCTAAATGTATTGCTGAAGAATTGCTGAAAGTAGCTGAAACATTTTAAACAAATGTGAAAGTAGCTAAGACATTAAAATCATAAGTAAATGTATCTAAAGAGAATCAGGTATGTGAAGGTTTGCTACATGTATTTGATAAAATATAGCTAAATGTAACAAAACAGCTAATTATTATTATTGAATAGAGTTCAAGAGCTAAAAAAATCATATAAATAAAAAGTTGTGTCAATATTTATTACAGAAAAAAGAAGAACTATATAATAATAATAATAATAATAAATAACAATACAGTGAATGTTTTGCAGCATTCAGGAAGTAATTCAACAGGCCCAGCAAATGTTGGTGATTCTACTCATCATTTTCTGCATGTGTGAAGTATTTTAAAGCTCTGCCCATTCCTCTGACAGCAGCACCTTTGCTCCCACCTGATGGTGCCACATAGGATACATCCTCAACTACCTGCTCTTCTGCATCTACCTGCTGCTTATCTCCTGCTACGCCCTGGTGGTCGTTATCATGTGGTGCATGTGGATTAGACATGATCCACATGCCTAGTGGGCACATACCTAGTGGGCGAGATAAAGGGGATGGTTGGATTTAAACTAAACTTTAATGCAATTGTTAACTAAGGGGGAAATAAAAGGATTCAGCTAAAGTCTAAACTTCTGTTCCTCACTTCAGGCTATTGCTACTGATCATTGATTCTATTCAACCTGCCTTTTTCATGCAGCAACCAAAACATTAAACACAACAGATGTTTATGCATCGAAGCAACCAATAATCAACACTTTAACATCATCGTGAGATAGCTGTGCTAGCGTGAACATCTGTGTTTGCCTTTAGCTCAGCTGTCACAAATTCACCCTAATTTGTTGACACTATTCAAGTCCAGCTGCATTCCATTCATTATGCAGAATAGTTCCTGAGACGTGTTTGCTACATCGCTGCTCTCGACCTGTGGAGGAAGTAGTAGGTGTTTCATCCAGTTAATTACGTAGTTAATGTCGCTGGTGAAACCTCTGCTCTTTGTAATCAGACACACTTCACACCACAAAGATTCAGCAAGTGCCTAAAATGCCAGAGGTGAAGCTCACTCAGCTGCTCCTCATCTGCTGCATGCTGCACTGGGGTAAGACAGCATTCCTACCTACATGATACATAATAGTTTAAAGAATTTTTATGTGGATTATGTGGTGGAACACTCTGTATAGCTATCTAGGACAGTCACAAACTCACTGACAGTTAATAACTAGTTAATAATAATAATTAGTTTATTTTAAAGGTTTACTGTCAGAAGATAAAGTTTAATACAAATACATCCTCATTTACAGAGAGATGAAGTACAATACAGAAAACACACAAATATCTACAGTTAATTCAATATCGGGTTATAAGATAATTCTTTGTAGTGCATTTATATATATAATATATATATATATATTTTTTTTAAATTCAGGTAACTATGCATATAATGTGACCTGTTCCAAGCCCAACCTTCAAAGCCTGAATAAAGCACTTGGGGGCCTATTCAATAATTCCCAAGTCTTACCTGTTGGGAACCTTTCTACACTTAACGTATCCATCGAAATCACCGTGGTGGCAATTATAGGAGTGGTGAGTCCACGTGCCTACATAACTTTTACCAAGCCACTGTGAATTTGTGTAATGTAATGGTAATAATAATAATAAATAATAACAGAAATATGTTTTAATTGCAGAATGAAAGGTCTCAAATCCTGTCCACAGTCATATGGCGGGTCCTGGTAAGTCGCTACCGAAGTAACAGTGAGGTGAACTACAATGACTGACATCAGTAAACCTGTCTGTGCTGACTGCAGCAGTGGAATATAGGAGGACTGAGCTGGAACGAGACCACGTGTGGCACGAACCGAGTGTCTGTACTTCGTGAAAACCTTTGGGTCCCTGACATCTACATCGCTGAGTTGTGAGTAAAAAAGGATGTTCAGTAACGACAGCCAACTAAAAACCAGAAGCCTCCTCACTACACAAAAATAACTGTTATAGAATAATGATGTTTTATAAAAACCTCATCAGTATTATGTGATAACTAAAAGTCGAGTTCTCTTCCAGCATCGATGAAGACAAAACTGCCTTCAAGCCTCCCTACGTCTACCTGAACAGCACGGGCTATGTTTACGATGACCAGCCACTGCTGGTGCAAAGCTCCTGTGAACTCGGGACCTACACATTCCCCTTCGACATCCAGAACTGCTCTCTGTCCTTTGGCTCCTACCTGCACTTTGGTAAAACTGATCAAACACTGAATTAGCATGTGACGTCAACCGAAGCATAAAAGAGTTCCTGTTTTCTGTCTTAAGTTAAGCTCACTGACTTCAGGATGTAACTTTGTATTTGAATATTTAAATATTAGCAAAGCAGTGGTCCAGCATCTTCCCTGAAACGCTCCATTACTCCTCTCATCTTTATGCTCCAATGTTATTCTAGATACAGACATCCAGATGTTTCTAAGCTCCACGCGTGACCACATCCTGAGCGAATCCAAGGACGTGGTGCAGACTAATGGAGAGTGGGAACTGACAGACATCTTTATAGACGATAAACACACAGTTGTGCTGGAAGTGGGAAACTACTCTCAGATCCAGTTCTTTGTAAGCATTAAAGATTATTTTAATAATTACCCAATTACTTCCTCTGGTATATTTGTTCTGCTCCTTAAAGTTGCTCTTCTCATTCCACCTCAAGCCTGTGGAACATTTAGCTAGGTCAGTTCACTCTGGCTGAATTCTCTCTGGTTCAGATCGTTTTGAGACGCAGGCCGCTCGTCTACGTGGTGACTCTCCTGCTGCCCAGCTGTTTCCTCATCAGCGTGGACCTCTTCAGCTTCCTGCTGCCTACTCAAAGCGTGGACCGCTCCTCATTCAAGATGACCCTCCTCCTGGGCTACACCGTCTTCCTGTTCATTGTGAGCGAACTGCTGCCCGTCACCGGGGGGAGCACGCCTCTCATCAGTGAGTGACATCTGAGAATCTCTCATATGTTTTATTCAGCCAGCGTCAAAAAGGATGGAAGGTGTTCCTCTTGAAAAAGTTGGAAAACTTGGAAGTTATTTCCCCCACACTGTACAGGTCACAAATCAAATTTCATTCACTAACATAATATTTGAACCTCAGAATAAATCTCACGGTTTAAAAATGATGCCTAACAAAGCTCATGGGACACAGTGAGCTACATTTCAACCAGCCAAGATACTGGTTTGTGTATTGTATAGCCTCACCTAATGGAAAGTACCAACCCTTCCTGTTTGTCCTGCAGGCGTGTTCTTCTCCGTCAGCCTCGCTCTGATGGTGGCCAGTCTGTTGGAGACCGTGTTGATCACCAACCTCCAGAGCAGCTCCGGTGAACAGATCAGGGCGCCTCATTGGCTCAGGGTGCTCGTCTTACAATACCTGTCTGTTGTTGTCTGCCTCTCAGAACAGAAAAGGAAAAACCTAGCCTCAGTGTTTCACACCAACTCTAATAAAGGTAGCGAATACCAACAATTAGTACTGTTAATTATTTAAAGCTGGTATTCATCCAGTGTTTCCATGTTTGAACTAAATATACTAGTTCAGTGTGGAAATGTTCTTTTTCACAGACTCATCCCTGAGTTGCACAATCAGCCGCACCTTGTCACAAGAGCTTCAAAGTGTGTCTGATGATTCAGAAAAAGACAGCAACCCGACTCTGGAAGAGCTGAGGAAGCTGAGGCATGAGGTCAGGGCCATCCGTGTCCAGGTGGACAAACACAGGGAGGAGAACATCTCACAGGAGTGGGTAATGATCGGGCTGGTCCTCGACCGCCTGCTGTTCAGTTTGTACCTCGTCTTCATCAGTGTCAGCTTTCTGGTCATTGTATTTGTCTGGATCTGGAGCACCTCATACTGTATGCAAAATGAATAACTGGTGGGTTGAAACATTGACTACGGGTAGATGAGTAAATCCAGGTTTCTTTTTTTTTTTCTTTTTCTTTTTAACATATAATTCAGCTATAAATAAGTGTATGGAGAACAGGCTGCAGGTCCCATAGGTGAAAAAGAGTAAGCGAGAAAGAATAAAACAGGTGTGTAGGTCTGCAAGTGTTGAAAAACAAGTTATGTTCTTTGTGTTAATAATCTACATGCAGCTGAGACATAAACAGTTCCTATCAGTGATCCAATATCTGTGTATATGATTTAGATCAGAGCTTAGTGACATTTCCTGCTTCCTGATGTTTTATTCTCTGAGCTGCTCGGAGAAGCTGGTGGGCTGGTAAAATAAATAACTAGAAAATAACTAACTTGTTAGTAAATAGGATGAATTAACTATTATAATTAAATATTATATATGTAAAAGCCTTTAAATACTCTATTTTAAAATAATAGATTTTTGATTTTTCAGTGCTTGTGTTCTCAACTTGTTTTAGTGGTGGTCATTAACATGGGTGTGTTTTTTTTTAATTTTAGTTTTTTTTTAATATACTGCTGTCTCCGTTGTGTGGGCTGGGAATTTAATACTGCATTACACAATAATACAGATAAATATAGGATCTATAACTGCACATACACTGGTTTGCTCACATGAAGCTGCTCTGATGTCGAATCATTTTATGTCTAATAAAAATGATCAAATTAGCGACAGAATGGTTATTTCCTTTTGTGGGTTGTTTTGTTAAAACTCTTCACATGTCCACATGAGGTCAGCAACGACTCACATCAACAGTCTAGCCAGTCTTTTATTAACATTATAACACAGCAGCAAATTAAATCAGAGAATCATAACAAATTAACATTTTATTAATCTAATTTAATCTGTAGTGCACTTCAAACCTCCATATCTCACTCTGCTGGGTTGCTGAGCAGTTACTTTACGATGAGGTAAATAGCTTTCAAAAGCAGCCTTGTTACGGGTAAAGGGGAGCGACGGAGCAGTTTGTCTCTAAGTCTGCATGGATTAACAGTCATCTAAGCAAAGCCTATTTACAGTTTATAGTATGTGTAAAAGTTAATATTTAAAAAAAAAAAAGTTTGTCTACATTAAAAATGTACTAAAACTAAATGCAAAAAAAAAATGTATCAATTTCAATTAATTTTGAATGTTATGTGTCTTGTCCTATAGTCTTGATTGAGAAGATTCAAGATAAATATGCTGTAAAAGCAAAATAAGCCACAACAAAGCAAAAGTTGTACATGAGCTACACTCAAAACACAAGACAGTGGTTGTACTGCGCTAGAATGAATTTAGGATTTAGCCATCAGAAACACTGTGTATCCTACTTCATTTGGTCTCTAAATCCTTCAATTTAAATAATCTGAGAAGGAAACAATACAGTTTGGTTAAGCTGCTTGAAATTCTAGTAAAGTTAAAGTAAATCTATAAGTTGGTGGGAGCAAACGCAAGAAGATGCTGTTTTAGACAGAACAAGATCAATAAAAATATTTTGAAATTAAAAAAAATAATACCTTTCTCAAGTAGCTAGAGACAAACTTCACCCAAGTTATTACAATCCAAAAAAACAAACAAAAAAAACCCAAACATTTCTACTAGTGACATCTGCTGGAGGAGCAGAGGTTTGAGGTTTTGGTCCAATAGATGATTAATGTATTTTAACAATCATATTAAAAGTATTAGCTTGGTGAGATTCACTAACAACAAACAACCCATAAACTCCACCAACTAATGAACGGTGGCATCTCAGCGAGTCTCCAACAAAACCCGACTGAGTCAGTGCAATTAACTGGATGCAAGAAAACAACAAGTGCTGGTTGGGCTGGTGCAAAACTCTTGTGCATGGCTGCACGTACATCAAGAAGACAGGTGTGCACCTATGTTTGCACACACACAAGCATTCACTCTAGTCACAACACGCACACAGAGCAGCACAAACAATAGCATTCGCAGTCGCATTTCAAATATTTGCAAGATGGACTTTTTTACAGTCCAGTCCATTCGTATTTCTAATGCTCCACTAGCTCAGCCAGTATAGGTTTACCGGTGCAGAGGCACATAGTTGTGTCTAAAATAGCTTAAAAATGTCAGTATTGCGTATCTTCAGTGTCTCCAAATTAAAATAAAGTCAATACGTGCATGAAAGTCACTCAACTCATGAGCTAAATCTTTACTTGGCATTTGATTTAAAAAAAAAAAAAAAAAAAAAAAAAAAAGTCCTTCCATTTTTGGGTCACAACAACTTCTGCAAAGCCAGCAGCTATTAAAAAAATGAAGTTGCAGTGAGTAGGAGGTGCAAAAGTAGGAGCTGACAAATCTTGGTGCAACAGTGCAAAGCTGAGCAGATACTTATTTTTCAGATCTTTTTAAATGGTAAGCATCTTGGCTGTGGAAAAAAAAAAATGCACTTCAGGCTTTCCCCACCCATCACTGCAACAAACGTGGCATCGGTCATCCCTGTTAATACACAAGTCTGGTCAAGTATCCCATGCAAAATCAAGGTCAGCGTTTGCTGTGCTCCCGCTGACATTTGAGTGGTGCAGTAAAACCTGCACATCTGGACCTGCTGAGAGTATCATCACCCAGGTCTGAGGACTGGAGACCGGGAGAGAGGTGGTCGGTCACTACAATCATGGTCGCCTTGTGCTTTTGTTGTCCTTCGTCACCGGAGCTATGTCCCACCGCCCTCGTCCTCCTGTTCCTCCATGTTTTTGCGCGCCATCCTCTCTCTCCGCTCCGCCAGCCGCCGACAGCGAGGACAGTCTTTGCCGGCGCGGAAGCAGCTTCGATGGTAACACGCGAAGCACTCTGAAAAGAGAAAACACAGGGGTTAAACAGAGGATTAGTGATGAACAAGCATTTACACCACGTGTCAAAACACTGAGCTGACAGAAGGCAGCTCCCACCTGCCAAACCAAACAAACCAGCAGCGCTCACAAACATTAACCAGTTTAACCTGCTGCCACCAATGAGCTTTAATGTCATGACAGAGCAGCCAATCCCAGTCAGACAAGACGGAGCAGGGCCGAGGAGACGAGTATAAAAGGCAGCGAGGGCGAAGGCAGCGAGGCAGAAAGCAGGAAGACTCAGGTCTGAGAAAGATGAAAAGACACACGAACACCCCACCCAAAAGCCCTTTTCAAAAGATAATTCAATCCCTCTGCCCGCCTACTTCTTTCGTGAAGCTCAATAATAAGATAAATGATAGTGAGGAAAAAAACAAGCAATTCAATTTAAAAATAATGTTTATTTCGGTTTCACATGGAGATGAAGCTTAAATAATAGCAGGCAGATGTGAATAAAATAACTAAAAATCATAAATTAAGTTCATTCCTTTACAGTAAAGACACAAAAAACATGAAAATACAAACATCCTCAAATAAACACAGATGAGGGAGCGTGACCACAAATGATATGAACAATGCTGCCTCTAACCCGAGGGATCAAATGACTACATCTGCTGACTCCACAGATAAACAGCTAGAGCCGTGAGACGCAAGCGAGTCTAAACACCTCTAAAAGTCCAACAGACCAAAGAAGGTGCACACTGAAATGTAAACGCTCAGCAAAATGTCACTTTGGTACCAATTGCCATTCACTAGAAACAAACCCCTCATTAGCATTAGCTCAGTAGCAGCAATCCAGCTTTCTGTGCCACAAACAGGAAACCAACCCACAAACGGAATCAAAGCCAAGCGACACCCATGAAACGTAACAGACCAACTGCCCATTCACCAGCTGTGAATCGCTACACAACCAAGAAACACCAGCACCACCAGTAGAGCCCAGACCCAAGACTGGAGGAAAAAAGCACCCAAACAGCTGAAAGGCTGTGTAACGCAAGGACAAATTGAAGGATGGATGTAGGAGCTGGGCTGAAAAGCTTAGAGGTTCATGTGTAACATCCTAGCAATGCTAAAAAATACACAAATTAAATGACTTGGGACACGCTTTCCTGAAGTCACATCTGACATAAAATGACGAGGACATATTTCTTTCAAACATAAACATCTGTTGTGTCAAACCAACAACAGTCATTTGTACAAAGTCTTAAAAGGTGCTCTAACCTGCTACTTGTGAGCGCTAGTGCAACCCCTGGGTTCCAGCACGGATGCCAATAACTAACTTGTAACGCTGTAAAATCCCCTCAAACCCCACAGTGCGAGTTAAATAATCATGCTGAGATCCAGCATGTGGGCCACGTGCCGTGCGCCTCCTCTCTGGAGGAGACCGTCCGTCTCTCCACATTCTGCGCCGCTGTCCTCCTGCGCCCCCCCCTTCGTCTTCCTACCTCGGCGTCTCCTCTCGGCTTTGCGGGTTTTGCCCGCTCTCCAGTTAGGCTGCGTTACCCCGCTTGGCCCCCGCCTCTCTGCATCCACCTCTTGCTTTCCGTCACGCTCATCGTTTTCATCCTCCTCCTTTTCGCTTTCCCCTCTTGAAACCGCGGCGGACGGCGGCTGAGGTTCGAGCAGTGTCGGGTCTGTGAACGTACCCGCACCAGGCCCTGCTTGCTTCTGCTCCTGGGCTTCATTGCTCTGCTCAGCCTGCCACCCGGCTTTCCCTTTCTCGCCGTCCGTCGCTTCTTTCTGCACAACTGTTATTTCTACCTCTTTCACTTCTGCCTTTCCTTCCTCTCTCTTAGTCAAACCCTTTGCTAGACTCAATAACCCCAACACTTTCCACCGTCCTTTCTTCTCTTGCACTACTTCAGTTAAACTTTCTATGCTGCTGAAAGTTTCACGGTCACTGTCCAATCGGTCTCCTTTAGAGGTGTTCGTCGTGAGGCCGTCTATCTGAGAAACTCCGTTGTGGCTGACGTTTTCCTCGTGTGCATGTCCATCACTCTTACTCCTGGCTCCATCTCTTCTATCTGTCTCGCTTCTATTGTAAACTCCATGTTCTCTCTCCTCCTCCATCTCTGCCTCGATCCCTCCCGTCATCTCTTTTTCCTCCTCTTTACTCTTTAAAAAAGCTTTTAGCAGTTTTTTAGTATTAAATGCTTTAAATATTCTGGTTTTCTCCTGTCTTTCTTCAGCCGTGTCTCTTAACTCCTCCTTCAGTAATCTTTTCTCCTCCTGCTCTCCATTCTCGCACTCCTCCTCATCCACACCTAGCTCCAAATCCACCTCCCCACCCTCCCCCTCTCTTCTGTCTTTGAAGAGGTCCCGTGCCAGCCTACGGTTTTTGGGTATCTTCCAGTCTCTCCAGGTAAACAGAGCGCGGGCACGTGGAGAGGGGCCTCGTGAGGCACACCCGCCTGCCACAAGGAGAGAGGGCTCACCTTCGCAGCGCTGGCACTTGTTGAGCTGGAAGGGGAAGATGATGTCTTTGTCGTTGCCGCAGAACTCGCACACGAAGCCCTTTGCCTGGCAGAGCTGAGGAGCAAAAGCAAAAAAGCAGTCACGCAATAGATTCTCCATTTGCGGTTCTGTAGCAAATCTCTCTGTCACAAACGACGGGACAAAACGAGCAGATGTTATCTCACCACACACTCGGCCACATGCATCGCGCCAAGTTTAAGCAGCTCTTTCATTCGTGCAGCCAGGTCCCCACTGCGCACGGCAGTCAGGTCATTGAGGGAGAAGAGGTGAAGGTCTTCAGTCAGGTGACCTGGCAGGCTGTCGAACTGGTCCAGGACCCTGCGGAACACACCAACACTCATCACGTTGGTCATAACAGGATGTATAATCTGTAAAGATTACAAATTTATTGTGGGAAAAAAAATCTTACTCTTTAGAAAAGCGACAGGTCTTGAAGAGATTTTTCATGTGAAACAGCTGCAACCTTAAAATCTAAATAAAAACAAACAAACATATAGATGTGAAGATAAAGCAAAAAGCCAGCTCCCAGCATCTTTGTGCTGCTGCCCGTGTGCTCACCCTGACAGACTCCAGAGCCTTGATCTTCTTGTACAGGCCACTGTTGATGTCACTGGGGTTGAACAGCGGGTCTCCGGCAATCTTGTTCAGCAGGTCCCGAGCAAAGTTGCTTACATAGTACTTACTGAAGTCCCACTTCCTCAGCACTCTGCCGGGAACCACGGCCTGGGCATTCTCATGGCAGCACTGGCAGAAGTAACGGCCGATGTATTCACAGTAACGCAGACGCTTAATGTAGTCTGAGGTGAGAGCCACAAAAAACAACAATGGGGACATTATTTTGAGCAGAAAACATGAAAGAAGTGAGTGAGTTGGAGAAACTGCTTGCGATACCTGGGTCAATGCGAGTGCCACAGCCAGCACAGCGGTAGTTCTGTTTAGCCACAACGACCTTCCGCCTAACAAAGAAAATGTGCATGTAACATACTCAGCCTTTAAAAAGGACAGAGAAAGGGGGGGTGTATTTGAAGCGCCAAAACTGGTTGGGAACAGTTTACGTTTGATGAATCTGAGCATAATATAAAAAGTAATAAATAATAATAATATAAAAGCAGTGGGAACATCAGAGAGAGAGAAAGTGAACTTGATGCAGACTCACTTAGGGGCAGGGTGAATGTTGAAGATGATCTGAGGACGGGGCGGGGCCCACTCCAGGTTGCCTCGGACACGAATCCTTAGTTTATAGATGTCTGCATGCTCTCCATCATCCGGTGAGATTGGGAGAGAGTCAGGAAAGGGCAGGAGCTGAGGAATAAAGAAGTCAGAGTTTAGTTCACTTACTACGGGTGAAGCAGAATGACTCCAATAGATTTTTACTGATTCCAGGTGCACGTAACAGCTGGACGTCTGCTCATCTGCCAAGTATCACTGATTAGAAAAGCAGCATGTTTACCTTCTGCGGAGCGTCTTGTTCTGGGACCAGCCAGTCGAGCTCGGAGGCTGCAGGAAGGTGCATGCAATCAAACTGCCTGAGTAAACCCATGGCTACTGACTCAGCAGAGTTAGACTGGAGGAAGGACGGAGAGCTGAAAACACAAGGACAACAAAACAATGTCACACCGATGAGGCTGCAAGCATCTTTTGTTGTTGTTGTTGTTGTTTTTTTTTGTTTTTTTTTAATCTGTTCATTTGAAGTAACAATTTACTTTGAAATAAGAATTAAAACTAATTGTCTATTACTTACATGGACTCGGAGCTGAGGAATGACCTGCTGCTAGAGCGCACACTTTGCTTTATGTCTGCATCTGGAAGACACAGCAGAAGTAAAATATATTTTAAAAGGGTAAAAAAAAAAAAAAAAAAACAGGCAATGAAGCAAAGATCGTCTGTGATGCAATAAAATCCAAACGTTATAATTTGCATGATGGAGGAGTTTGTTGGGACAAATATTGAAGGGCATGAGTCTGCAGCCGACTCGCGTCACTTCTCCATTTACTAAAGCTAAGCAGTTTCTAATATCTATTAGACAATGACGCACAGACAAGAAACAGGCAAAAGGAAAACGACAACTTTACTTGAAAAATGCATCAGTAAAATTCCCTGGAAACACAGGATCACAGTTCTACTTGAATTCAAGCATATTTCTACACGTACAGGAAACATGCAGGTAAAGCCAAACAAACAAGTGAAGACATGAAGCAGAACTGGGTAGATGAATTCTTGTGCAGCAGCTTCCTTCTATCACATCTGTGGGTGTTCGATGAAACACTGGTTATATTCAGAGCTATTCTAGTTACAGCCAGTTAAAGTCTCACAGAGCAGCAAAGAGGGTAGAAGCTCAGCAGTAGGAATCATCCAATGGCTTTGGGTTTGTGTGCAGACAGGTTTTCTACTGATGTTTGCAGCTAAACAATGTCACGAATCGTGTGTGAAGAACATCTAACCACAAAGAAGAAAACAAGAGAAGCCTTTGTGATTCAATTTTCTGTATTTTGATGTGAGGTGAAAGTCAGAGGTTGTGATGAGAGATATTATTCATATTAAAAAAATCCAATAATGTGAGAGTCATGTGGGGATTTCAGGACTAGAATGACTTAAACATGCTTAAGAAAATGCTACTATTCAACAAAAGAACATTCTGACCAATATTACAGTACATATTACCCACAATGGCTGACGCTAAAGCCTGTGTGTTCTTAGTATAATTATCGCTTTGGACTTGACTGAGTTTAAGTAATGCAAAAAAAAAAAGAATCTTAAAGTTAAAAAGGATGAATTGTACATGACAGCACCTCATTCACACTCAGGGCATGTCAAAAATAATGAATGATGGGGTGAAAGAATGGCTGATTACATAAGTAAATAAACCCTCTAGTTACACTTGCTACGTCTTGTCTCCTCCCCAGTGCTGCCCTAAGCTCTAACATGAATAGACAGAGCTGTCTTTCTACTCCACCAAAACCCCGGAGCACTAAGCAACAAGCATCAACAGGCAAACACATGACTCAGCTGAGGTGAGGATGCAGCCGGCTCAACTCAAAGCTGAAAACGTACAAAATTCCCGTCCCTGCTGTGTCAGACGTGCAGAAAGAGAGTGGAGGAGTACTTTAAAGTACGCATTTTTCATATTAATAAACTTAGTGTCATTTGTCAAGAAGACAGTGACAATTAACACGTAATCTGCTACTGTAGGTCCAAGTTAGATTGTTTGAGGCAATACCTTGAATATATTGTCAGTAAACAATAGAAGCAAGTTCAAACTACATATTGATTGAAATTATATGTAAATTGAGTTAAAAATAAATCATCATGCCTTTCCTGAGAGTTAAATAATATTAGGATGGGTTACTGCTGTGTGATGACACTGCATGACTGTTGACAGGACATGAATTGATCAAAAAGATGACGATAAATAGAAATGAATGAATGCCAAAGCAGGTGGGAATAGAGACAAATTCTCAGTTTGGACTCGAGCCATCTGCTTCCTCCTGGCGACGCGTCGCCACCACAAACCGCCTGCAGATACCTGAGAAGAGTGAGGCGAGTGACAGGGAGAGGCCATTCTGAGATACCGCCAGCAAGGACAGACCCTCACAGCCATCTGAGAAACAAAAACACTCAACACATCCTTCACCACAGGAACAAACACAGCACCGAGCACCGGTTGTGTGCAGGTTGGTGCTTTCAACTGCACGACTGAGAACTGCAGAATGTGCAAATACACACAATAACAACCCATAATACAAAGAACCTGCAACAACCCATGTTATTAGTATCAAAGCATTACATGTTTCTGTGTTAGTGAGTCTCGTTTGAACATTTAAAAGCCGCCTGTTATGAATTACAACAAAATCAGTACTGAATTCAGATTTTAAACAAATTTCTTTCACTTAACATTGGGACACCAAGTGTAGACTTAGTACTACTGATCTATCCCTGTACTCAAGCCTGTATGAGCATGCTTCATAATAAAACAGGACATTTTGAAGCCAGTGTGGTGATGAGGGTATGAATTATGACCGGGACAAACAAACCCATTCGCACAGATCACAAATGACTTCATTCCCTCACACATCCAGCTCCTAAATATGAGCAGTTTAAATCTGCAGCTTTGGCCTTTTTCAGAATGATACTCCATTGAAATGACTATACCACATGGGCTCTGTCTTCCTCCATCTTCTGGTCTCACAACTGCACAATTATCGTTAGTGGAGGAGTCACGGAGAACGTATGTGTGTCTGTGAGAATCTCTTCCACTCTCTACGGTTTCACCTACCGACATCACACTCCTCCACCTCCTCCGCTGAGCCGGAGTCAGAGAGGCCCTGGTAGGAGTCCTGGGAGCTCCTCCTGGATCCACCACTGTCAGTGGAGTGAAAAACTGTCAAGACAAAACAAAAGCAATTATGGAAAATATTTTCGCCTTTCCTCTATCAAACCATCTGATTACAACAAACAGATGACTGGACAAACAGCTGCAAGCTGGACTAACATACAAACTGTCAATGCAACTACAACAAATAATATATGTCTTAACATAATGACCAAGGACTGTTAACACCACAAAAAAGCAAGAAAGGGAACATTCTGCATCTGCAGCCAATAACGCTGTCTCACTGTGCTGGGAGGATGCGCAGGGCGGCAGGCGGCTGCGGCGGATCTGCTGCCTTCTCAGGCGGATCTTCTGCTTGAGCTGCTGAATCTCACAGTCACTGTCTCCCTCCTCCTCGCCTTCCTCCTCCTGGCGCCGCATATTGTACTTCATAAGCTCAATGGCTGCTATAAGGGACTCTGAAATGCTGAAATGAGCATTTTCCTACCGACAACAGAAACATAAAAATCACAAAGAGAAGAAGACTAATTTGATCGTTTTATTCTGAAGGCAGAGCGAGTTTTCCTTGTAGTAAAATGGAGTGAACGCTGACCTTTTCAAGATCAGCACAACTGCCAAAGTCCTGCTCTGACAGGTAGCTGATGAGGCTCTGGCCCTCAGACGGCTTTCTGAACATCCCATCTGGCACTGTGCTGTACTGGGAACCTGAAACAACCCATATATACACTTCATTCATACATTCATGTAAATGTTCTGCTGTCAGAATCTTACAGTAATGTGATCTGTTGCACATCAAAAAGAAATTATCAAATACACTTATTAAAACATAAGCAAGTCAACAAAAAACAAAAAGCTACAAAGCAGAGGACCTAATCATTAAAACTGAGATAAACACACTGTAGCTGCTGACCTCAACTACTCAGTTTTCTATTCTATGATCCTCCTAAATTCAACACGAAGGGTGCGAAAAGGTCATGTTAGGTGTGTTTGTGTGGTCATAAAACTTTTATTAAACATTCATGTGACAGCTTTCTGGCATCCTCTCACTCACATACAGTTGCACACTTGCAAGAGACAATGTCTTGGCAAATACAATATCAGAGAACTCACAAGAGTCTGTGCAGAGGGAGCTGGTTGTGCTGGCTTCGCTGAGCTTAGGTGAGAAAGGGCTGTAGTCCTTTACACAGCAATCGCCACCAGTTGATTCTAAGTGGGTGGAAAAGATCCACATTAAGGGAGCGTTATGACTGCCTGCCAGTCCCTAAAGCCTAAACTAATAAACCGATCAGGAATATGCATCATGATTTATGCATAAGGGAAAGCAAAATGGTTGAACATTGATTTGACTGAATTGCCATCTGTGACAAACAGTGCATGCAAAAAAAATTTTAAAAAAAGACAATGGAGAGTTGACTGTTATCAGTAAAATGCTAAAAACATAATGTATTACTAAATTAGGGACAGTACTCTGACTCAAATTGGGTACAGTGTATAACTTTAAAAGATAAAGTGTAAAACAATATGCTCAGTTCTCCATTGGGACCTTTATTCTAATGAAACTGACAAATGATGACAAACAAATGCATGGATAAACAATAACAGCAACAATAATATTGATTCACAGCTATGTCACATCAGCTGAACAGAAAAAGAAAAAGGGAAAGAAAGGGAAGACTTTAAGTGAGAGGGAGTGAACAAGTTTATGACCATGCACTTGAAACAGTGGAAGGGGCAAAGATGTAGCACAGTAAAGCACTGCCAACCTGCTACAGGATCCTCTATTATTATGGTGATTTTTCGGTGGCCCCCTCCTTTGCATACAAAGTAGTAAAAGAAGAAGACAGAGTAGAGCAAAAAGAGACAAGGTCAAGCCAAGAGCAAGAAACTAGGAGCAAAGACATTAAAGTTGTTCATTCAGAAGCTTGTCAAGCCTTCACAAAAGGAAGTGAGCACCAAGAAAGTTGCCTGACCACACTGTGCAGAGTAATTGGTTAATTGGTTCCCATCAACCTCAGTGAGGTGTACATAAAATACAGGCTCAGTGGAAATCCAGGTGGAAACTTTACAGAATGCACTTACCATTCCTGAGTTTCTGAGTGACTCCAGTGTCAGAAAACGAGCGGGTGTGTCCTCGGGGCAGCCTGCTCATCCCTCGCTGGACCTCTGAAAAAGACGAGCGTCTTGGAGGAGCAGAAAGGAGCGAACTCCTCTGCAGGGACTGGTCCTGGGTCTTGCTCTGGTCACCGCTCTGAGTGGAACTTTGGGAATTACGGTGACTGCGTTGTCCCAGATTACCGATAGCCAGGTACTCTGGGCCATCATCATAGTCGCCATCAACGGTATCAACAGCCTCAGGCTGCTGGGAGGCAGGAGTGGGACACTCGAGGGCAATACAGGGGACAGAGCCAGGTGGGGGCGTCACAACCAACTCGCTCTCCTCCGGCCTGGCCACCCATAGCCATGGTTCTCCAAGGCTGCTAGCAGAAGAGGTAGTGTCTGCAAGACAACAGGTAGAGAAGTAAGGTGAGCGCAAGCACGTTTGCATCGCAGTTGTAAACTAAAGTCAGCAATTGCTGTAGAGGATGTGAAGAAAAATAAGTATTTTAAAAAAGTAGTTTTACACCTGGGCTTCATCAACACATTCCTCAACAACTGAGTTCATCCAAAGACACTCTCTGCCTCCGTATGTTGGTCAGCTGGTCTATTCATATAAACTGTAGTGCATTCACAGTGCTGCTCTGACCTCACAACTGCATCTATGCATGTACACTAAGACTCTCAGCCTCTCCTCACTTGTGCTGCTGCTGTTCTGGGATCCAACCGCTCCAGTGTTCCCAATCTTGTGGCTGGTGTTGTCTGCATCGCGCAGGGAGTAATTGGAAGTGGTGAGTCTGCGGGTCAGAGATTCTTCTCGAGGGCCTGAGTCAGCTTTCGTCCAGGCCCCACCGGCCCCCGGCAACACACACAGGCTTTGGCTTTTCAAAAGGCCCAAACACGGTGGGCCCTTCAGAGGGGAAAGCTACAAGGGGAGAACATACAAAATTTAAAGCCCTGTCCCCTGTTTTCCATTCAAGACAAGTAACTTTAAAAAGACCTTGTACAATGCAGAGACACTTCAATAAAGTTAGACATGTAGATGAAAAATAAAAATCTTTATCAATGTTTCAAAATACATTTTACATGCGACAGTACATGACTATCACTGAAGTACAATAAGTAAACTCACCCCAACCGTGTCAACTTGTGCCAGCAGTTTAGGGTTATTCTGCTCCACAGCCTCCAAACACTGACACATGGCTGTCACATGGGGCTCACTCAACAGAAAGGCATCATCTGATCGACACGAACAGCAGAGACAGAAAAACAGAAGAGGAGTCAACAGCACATACACACATGTGGGAGTGAAATGAGTGAGTGAGATAATCGCTTGACTCTTTAGTTTTCAAAACATCAAGTCTTCTACAGTTACAAGTAGTAAACTACTCACCTTTGTAATATTTACATACATGCCCCATATGCCTGAGCAGAGGTCGGAGTTGAGCTGACAGCATGTGAACCTGCAAGCTGTGAAGAAGCCAGCGCTCAGCCTTGTAGCTCTCACCAGCACTCTGCAGCCCACGGGTCAGTACAGGCTCCAGCTGACTGAACTGGGTGGATAAAGACAGGAAGAGATGAGAACGTTCACGAAATGTGTAAAACAACAAAGACATAACATCGCTTGTTTAAAGCAAACCTAACCTCTTAGGAAGCAAAACAAGACAAAATTATCCAAAAGAAGAAGATAACCAACCTAAATCAGATGATCATACAGTAACAGCAATTAACTACTCATCACAGTCCGCCCAACAAGTGACTCAGTGTGTAGCATGACGCTGCTCCCTTGTGGATCCAAAGCCTAAATCAAGCAACAAAATACATGGAGCTATACTAATAATATCCTATGCTCAAGTTTGTGAATCTAACAGTGCTGATAAATACTATGATAATGCAGATGTCCTCTCGAAACGAAGGACACCTCTAAAGCTTTCCTTTTCATGAAGCCTATACTTAGAGCTGACTCAGGGAGACTCTGAGTCAGCTGCGTTGTGCTGACATGAACAGACTGCTGCTGGGGGAGCTCCCATGATGGACAGAGCCATTGTTGTTCTTCTTCCTCTCTGTTTCCCAGGTCTCTGAGCAGCGTGTTTACAGGGCATATGTATGGTGGCCGTACCAACCTGCTTGGTCTTAGGCAGACGGCCACCAACACCTACCCTGTGACTGCAGGATGTCTCTTCAGATGAAGGGGAAGGGCTGGAAGGCCTTTATATGACATGTACAGACTAAACTTGCATATTCACCTATCCTCATGCATATGGCTGCCAGTGGTCATACCTGTTCAACGTGTGATGCAAGGTGAGGGCTGATGTGGCGAACATGCCACACAAACGGCCAGTAGTCTTTCTGCTTGTAGTACACCTACAATGCAATAGAATTTGTTATTCAGACACAATTACAGAAACCTCAAAAACAAAAAATTATTAATTAAAAATAGATATACTCCTCTGCATTTTGGAAGGTTAACTTAAAGTTTGGTCTTTTCTTCAACTTTCCCTTTAAAATTATTTCTTCTGCCCTGTATTTGTCTTTCATGGCTGTAGTCAAAATTACGTAAGTTCAGCACATTTTCCCGGCAATCAATAAATACTGATCCAACCGGTACTACAGTGTTTCTGATAGCGTGTTGTTTTACTAAACACACAGTCAGACTCAGGAGCATTCGCCTGCATAATCACACCATGATCTTAACCGACCAGCCATGCAAACTCAAAGGTCAACGTTTAACAAATGCTGAACTCTGACCTGCAAATGTGCTGGTTAATGATTAGCTTACAAACAGACTGGGACAAAACAAATTAACAACAGTGTCAGACAAGTCTCCCAACCTGCTCATTCTTCAGTCCGTGACTGAGGATGTTGTTCATGTCCTTGTGCAGCCGCTGCAGGCCGCCGTAGCGTGACCACACATTGGGGTTGTTAGTGGACACAAGACCTTCCACTGTAGTCTTCAGACTAGACAACAGCTTCCAGTGCTCCCTCCTGAAAGGAGGATAGTTCAGCAGGAGAGAGAGGAGAAAGGAAGTTATGGAATGAGGAAGGAAGCATAGAAGAACTGTTAACAGTGCAAGGAATCATTACTAACAAGAATGATAAAGTAATTTTCCTGAAATCATAAAGTGACTGTTCAGCAGTTTAGATACAACATCCTGCTTGAGGACACATACAGTAACTCTGTGTGTTGGCCATCAATAAAACTCAAGACACAGATAGTCACTAGTAGGAAGCAAGACCTGAAACCCTGCATAATGTGCAGCTAAAGAGAGTCAAATGTAGAATACTGCTATGAAAAGATGTTGCTATGACAAATAAGCTGGCTCATTTCCAGGACTTCCTCTTTTTATTTCTGAAGTCAGCAGTCAAACTGAAGGGTTCTAAAAACTACTCCCATAACTGCAGCAACAGGAAAACAAGTATATGACAGATAAAAATAGTCCTGACCAAACGGTTTTCTCATAATTGAGTGTCCTCAGCTACTTTCATAGCCAGTAGGCTCTAAAACGTGTGCTCCTGGCTGAAATACAACAACATCTACATCAACAAACCAAATGAATGCCTTCTGCAGAATTTCTCAAAGTGTGTTAAAATGGATGCTAGATTAATGAAACACAACTTTATGAAGTCTCTGGATACTTTTAATTAAAGTAGATCTGCCAAACTGCACCATCATGAATTCAGCTGATTAACTAGTTAATCAAATCAGGTCATGTTACACAGAGGTGGGATAATTGTTGGGGAACATTCTCCACATACCGTGGAGCACAGTGCATTTCTATAGTTGCATCCTCAGGACAAATATATACACAGGACAAAGATAGCTGTATGTCTAGAAGAGTCAATAGACTGAGCTACTGACTGACCTTGACTTAGCTCTGCAGCACAAGCATGTCGCTGCCTCGTGACGAAAAATCTAGTGTGTGAATGTGAAATATAATTAGAGTGAAGCGACGACTCAGTCCGAGTTCACTGAGATGCTTCAGCCCAATTTGTAGAGACCTGGGACATTTTTTTATTGAAGAGGCCACTTCTAAACTCCAATAGGTCGGAAAACATTCTTAAAGCAGGGACTCCTGAGTACTTCTACTATTACTCTGTTTACCAGCACCACAGCAGGACAAGAGTTTCTACACTGAACCATCAAAACAATTAAAGTAAAGCAGTGCGAACATTATAAATTCAACATTTAGTCTGAACAGTCATTACATCGGTTCCTTGTTACAACCTTTGCGAACCGTGGAACATTTAAACATTGCTTCTGAAACACAACACAACAGGCAAGCTAATGTCAACATTAGCTAATAAATTGCTAAATGTTAGGCTACCAGGGCAAAAATTACTTAGTGTTCGTCAGCGACAATAATTACCATCATAAACAGCTTCACAAGAGGAACATGAGTTTGACATTTTTTCTTCGTATTGCATCCAAGACGTTATATGCACAAGTAGTGGTGCTGGTCATAAACTGTCACAGACTGACATGTCAAGCTACCATAGTATAGCCTAGCATAGCCTAGCATAGCCTAGCATAGCCTAGCATTGCAGCTAGGTCATGCTAGCATCAATAATCCACCCACAATATCTTAAGTGTCTCAAATTGATAATCTTAATTATCTAAGTCATGAGTTATAACATATATAGTTGTAAGTATTGTTGTTTATGTAAACATGCCCACTTTAGCCAAGCAAACCGGCTAATCAGCCCAGCCCCTGCTTTTACTCACCTGCGCTCCTCCGCTTCTCCCTCCGCCGTAACCTCCATGTCCTCCCGGACAGGGAAAGTTCTGTACAAAGACGCCAGCTTGCCCGATATACCCGCTGCCTTTATTTATGTAATCTGCAGGAGCACGATTACATAAAGAGTCACCCGGACGTCCACTCCTCCGCCATCTCTGCCGCGTCTGTCCGAGCTGCGAACCAAAACAGTGGAGGCCGCATGATCTACTGTCACCAGCAGGTGGGCGGGGCAGGGCGGAGTACAGGCGCATGCGCAGACGCAGCCATCATCTAGCAACATCTGACACTAACATGGCTTCACATTCCTCATGTAAAACACAAACATCCCTTTGTGTCTGTGTGGTATTGGGGGGTGTTAATGCATATCTTGTAAAACTGGTTGAGGTGGTTTACACTATTAGACGTGATCGATGAAAAATAACTTTCTAGATTTGCAAAGTGATGTTTAGTTAATGCTTCCATCTGCTGTTGCAAATTAGCATTGCAACTACACCTGGTGGCGCTTTATGGTGATTTTGCATTGCACATACACACTTATTGTATTATCTGTGATTATTTGTGTAATTGTGTAGAGAAGGAATTATCATATTTTAATTAACAGACAGTACAGTAATTTTACCCTGTGAAGGCTAGGCAGTAAAAGATATTGCACTCGCGTTTAAGTTCGCCACAGAGACATGAACAAGTTTGTGTCTCAGGAGTTACTCTCATAGCCGCTAGGTGGCGCCACTGCCTTAATCCGCCCTCGTTTGTTTTGCAGCTATAACCATAGCTGGGTTTGGCCGCTTGAGGGCAGTGGTGGTTCAGGAGCGCGCACATGTCACGCACGACTAGAAGGTGTGGTGGTGGATGACTGAATGGTGAGTAATTGTCCATGCGCACACGCGCGCACAACTCCTAACAATGTCCACTGCGTTTACATAAGACTTCCTTCCCTTGTTCTGTGAAACTTGAAATTCTTTGGTAACATTCTGTCAAGAAGAAGCAAAAGCTTCGCACACAAAGGTTTGTAAGGGGGGAAATCTGGTCTCATTTCCTTACTCTTTGGAAATATGTTGTGAGTTGCAAGAGGACTTCATTCAGTTGCTCAAGAAATTATCCAGTACAGGATTAAAGTCTACTTGTCTTTTTGTCCCTATATATATATATATATATATATATATATATATATATATATATATATATATATATATATATATATATATATATATATATATATTTATATGTTTGTATATTGTTTGTATATTGGATATAACATGAATAACATCAACACTCTCTTGATTTATAACGTGTCATAAAACTACCAGTACCAACTGGTAAGTGGGGCCAGTGAATCAGTGACTATCTACCTTTAACAGCTGTTAACAGTGTTCATTAAGTCCAGACTCATGACACACATTAAAATAAATATGTCAGGAGTCATGGCAAGTCAGGACAAGTTGACAAGCTATAAGGAGGGGTGATGTTGATTTTAGCTTTTATGCTTCATACATAGTTTCGCATGTTGCTGAATTGTATTAGCTCACAGTGACGTGGACAACCCTTCCCATTCTTACCACAGATGTGTGCGAGCCACTCTGACTCAGAGCTGCAACTTGCTGTAGCAGGTACAAGCGTGACGGGCGGAAAGTAGGTAAATCTGAAGGTCTGTCGGTGACGCAAAGCCAGCAAATCCAGTTTTTCTGTTGGCAAAAAAGTTTTAGGTGGAGCCTGTGTTGACTGTGTAGAGCTCTTTCATGTTCTACCTGCAGTAACTGGAGGATTCATCTGCTTGAAAATGGCCGTTGGTTGGTCGACTTCAGAGGGAAAGTCAAAATGTGAGGATTTAGCAGAAATGCAACAAGGAGCAGGCAGTAAATGCAGAACAGAGAAGGAGGTGAGGTGTAGAATAAACTCCTGTATTTGATGAATGAATTCAGATCAAACATCCATCAGTGAGTGTCCACACATTCCCAAACAGGAAGGTTAAAACTGAGGTAAAGGTAAAATAAATCAATAAATATCAGAGGTCAGACAGAAGTCTGTCCAGATTGGTTGTCGTGTTGATCCGATTACATTGTCAAAATGAAAATTGGATTCACATGGTGGCATCTGCAAATAGAACAGAACAGACTCTTAGAATATCTGAAACATTCACAGGAAGACTGCAGGTGGCAATTAGAACATTCATTGGAAGAGAAAGGATGCCGGTTATGTCAATAGGGGTTTTAGGAAGATAAAAGAGCAAGTCAAACAGGAAGAAGGGAGGATCATGACTCAGTTACTTGGTAAGTTCCTTTTCCGTCTTTTTCCCCTGAAAACTCATTGCTTTGTTTTGGGACAAACCTTCTGACTCACATGTGTTGACATGCGGCTGCAGTTTACAGGGGACCATAGACTGATGCATTTCCATCTGATCACATAGCGTGAACATCACAGTCTAACGTGCCAAACCTCCTAACGTCATTACAACACTGCCCTGAGTCCGACTGTACCTGGAAAGACCAAAGAGCAGAAACAAGGTTCACAGGACAAAAAGGACACAATGACACAGGTTAAGGCAGCGAGCAGCAGAAAAGGCTCCGAAAAGAGCGACAGGTCAATAAAATACTGAATAAAATTCTCAAGTAGTTGTAGGTTGGATTCCTCATTTATCTTTTTGAAATATCGCAAGTCAAAATTTTATAAATTCATAAAATAGAAGAATATGAAAAAGAGTTCTTTTTTTATTTCTTATCTTATCTATATGAAATCTGTGGTATGGACAATAAAATCCTGAGGGACGTGAAGCTACGTGTCAGAGCTGCTCTGCAGTTAAACGCCTTCATGAAAAGGTATGAAATGCTTATTTATGTCTGTCAGGTAGGCGATGAGCGATGGCATCGCTCATTACTCAGCCTCACAGGTGTTGTCTTTCCTTCTTCTGTCAAATGTGTTTCCCTTATGTAACCGTGAACATGAACACACTGGACCTATTTACTTCCCTGATAATAAATTGGTTTGTCTGGATCCTGAATTATGTGAAGGGGCTTTTGTTTCCTGTGGAGATGTAATAACACAGCTGCTGATCTGATGAGATGAGATCATGGTATTCTAAATATCCCTGAAGCTTTTTGTTATATAAGTAAAAGTCTTATCAATAGGTGACATTTGTTTACAAATGCTTCTAATATTCACAACCTTTGCTTAAGCTTTATACAGTATTTTGTATTTGAGAGACAGCCTAAAACCTGTTGATTATATTTAGGACTGAGTGCACATTTGGATTTTCAGCCTCTTTACTGACCTTTCATTTGGGACTTTTTTTGTGTAATTAGTCTAATTCAGACTTTTATTCTCACTAACCTCTTATAAGTCAACAGCAGCCACACTTTATAAAACAGAGTATGATGTGAAATTGAAGTCTACCAGCTTCCAGTGGGTACGCAGGCATATGGACACTGTCATGTTCTACCAGTGAGATGCAGCAAATCAGTAATAGGCACTTGTAGTTGTGAGCTACAAGTATCAAGTGTGTGGCTGAGTTTTTAATCAATGTAGATTGTTTTCTTATTGCAAATGAAAAACAAACATTCTTTTAATAAAACTGTAATTTATTTTTGACTGAAAACTAAAATTGTCTGAACAGCACATTACAAGGGCATTGTTAAGATAGTTTCTCCAAGGCTCAGTGATCACTTTCATACAGTACACTTGGCATGTACATGGCATCTCCTTCAAATGAAAGAAAAAAAAAAAGACGGGAAATCACAAAGTCCATTGCGTAGAATGATGATTGATTGTACAATTACCAAGCATGTTTGTTTGGTTCTAAGCCACAGAGAGAGGAGAACAAAAAAAAAAAAATTTAAAATATCGCCTGACGATGGCAGACGGCGGCACAGGAGGCAGAAAGACATGAATACAGACGGGAGATCCCACAATATGCTCATACAGAGATCGACTGTGTTCCATCTTTAAAGTTGTACAATGTCTGTTAGATTCCGTTGTTGGTTTTGATTTTCGGACATTTGTCTAATTTGAAAGGAAAGTGTTGGAACATAAAATTTTATGGTGACATTCATTAAGCACAATGTAACAAAACCATTTTTCTGCATAAGCAATTTAACAATAAGAAAAAAATGGCTCCTTTTGTGATTTGTGCATAAGGCCCTTCCCTCCATCCGACACCTCTATTCTTAATCTCAACTACTTACTCCACCCACTGACAACTGTTCTCTCGCTTTCACATATCCTCCCACAATCATTCACAAACTTGACAGAAAAAAAAAAGCGTGCTGGATAAAACATGAGGTAAGAAAGTGGTTTGATTATAGATCATGCAAAACTGCAACAAAAAAACAGGGAAGGAGGAAGTAGAAAAAATAAGTGTATTTAAAAATGGGGGGACAATGATTTGCACAGCTTTGCTTCTTTGGTTATAAAGTAGGTCGAACAATTTCACAGCTTTTCATGCCCCTAACCAAATTTAATTCTATTTTTGCTTTGACAAAGAAAGTCTACAAAATGTAATTTAATAGTTTCCTTTATCGAAACATCCCATCACATATTTCATATCTTAACAGGTTCTGTACAAACAGTCCTCTCTTAATACTTTACAAAATATACATTCACTCTTGATTCCACCTAATGTAAGCTTGGCTGTAGTGTTAGCACTATTTCATGAGAAGACATTTTAATTACTTATTGCCTACTTATTGAGCTCTACTCGTTGAAAGAGACTACCAAATTTAATACATGACAGATTCTAAAATACCGAAAAACCAAAGAGAAAAGTTTCTTTTTGTTTTTTCATTTTTAAAGGTATCTCCATTACATTGTTCATTTACATTATGAAAATAGCAGCCCTGAAATAAATAAATGCAAATACTAAAACTCAACTAATGAAAAAGTATTATGATTCATAACGAAGTGTGGTGGCTCTGAGAAAACAACACAAGCTTTTGTTGCAGCATATAACATGCGGAGGCTGTTGATCTCTCCACTCAAGCCGAGGAGCCCACTGGTGTCACCCTTTGCTTGGGGAGGATGAATCCTGTTCCTCACTTTTCCCTCAGCTCTCTGGCTTCCTACAGCCCTGGCCTCAGGTCGAGTGGGGGGGGGGGGGTTGGGACGATCATCCTCGCTGGATGTTTCATAAGACCCATTTCACCACACAAGCTCCTCACAGGGCGGCACCACCCTCTTTTAACCATTGCTGCCCCAGAAAACCAGCTCTCTGTGCCCTTTGACCCCATCTTCTGCACAATGACTGCATGCAGTGCGAGGGTGTGCACCCGCACCCCTGCTGCCTGATACGGGCCCAGAATAAGACTTTGGGATGGTAAGCGTCTTAATGATGCGAAGGCCCGGTAAAGGCAGCGTGCACACGTCGAAGCATGACCCTTGGTGGTACACAAACGAGATGGAGCATACTGAACACAGAGCCGAGCCTTTTGCTTTATGGAGCTAAGGGGGCAGCAGTAGCTAGCGCCCCTGTCTGCGGGAGGTGTCTGTTTGAGCAGGTGTTTTTCGAGGGGAAGGGGGATCACGCGGAGCTCAGGTTGGGCTGGTGAGGGATGCTCTGGCTCCCCTCGTGCTGAGTCAAGGGGCTGCCCTGGGTGAGCTGGCTGGTGAGCTGGTTGAGCTGCTCCGAGTTGGCCAGCGACTTCAGCACAGCATTCTCGCGTTCTAGCACTGAGTTCCTCTCAAACAGCTCCTTGATCTGCTCCTTTAACACCTCCACCTCCTCGCGAACAGCATACATCAGATGGCTCTTCACCAAATCCTAAGGAGAGAAAAAAAAAGGTTTTTAAAAAATAAAAATACTCCTCGTCGTCTCAGATCAGTGTGTGATTAGTCTTTATTTTAGTTTTATCTGGAACGTAAGAGTCTCTGCTGTGAAGACTTTGCAAATGCATTTTTAAGACGTGACCTGACAAACTGCGTGGGCAAGTTTAACATTTCCTGTTTTTTCTTCTGAGGACACACACAAACTGGCTATGGATGAATTTAACATTGATTATTACAAAAGATAAGGAAGTGAATATAAATGTCTGTCACCTACATTTGTTCAATTTGTTTATATATATATATATATATATATATATATATATATATATATATATATATATATATTTTTTTTTTTACAAATGCTAAACTTACCATTGCCTGTTCAATTTTGTTGTCAATGGCAACGACACTGGCACCGGATGCACTGCAGAGAGAAGGAGAGCGTTAACACTGTTATCACATTCCTCCACATTCATCAGCTGCCAAGTCTTGTCCTTAAAGTGCCAAACATGATCTAAGAGATCTCACTTGGATTTTTGAAGTAAAAAATAACCCTCAGGGGTTATTGTTACAGCTCAAACTGGTTTGTAGAGAATGAAATAAACATCTGAGAGACTGTCTTCCAAAAAAAAACAACAACAAAAAAAACAAACTTTAAGAACTTTAATTTAATAATAATAAATATATACAAGGCTGGAGTGAGGACAGAACTAAGATTTATCTTGGTGTAAACAGCAACAGTGAGCTACACAATTAAACTGAAGACAGCCAGCAAAAACAACGAAAAAAAAAAACAACAAAAAAGAAAACAGACGTCCTCAGCCAGACAGTGTCATGTATGAATCAGTCTCCTACATAAAAACAACATTGTGATATACGATATCATTTTAAAATACTACAGCAAAAGATAGAAGAGGAAACATTCCACGGAGATCGTTTCAGTACCGAAATTATGCGCTTTTATCTACGCGTGGAGACGTGATGCGGGTGATGTCTGCGATCAGTAACATGAGTCAATGTTCACCACCGTCAGTAGAACAGATGCGCCCAATCACAAATCCCGTCGGCGCAACATCCCGCTTTGCCTCAAAGACAAAGACTCAAACAAACGGATAAACTCAGACAGACCCCAGATCCTCGTACAACTGAACGACGCCAAAGTTTCGGAGTTTAACCTGAATGGAGACAAACCTTCCTCCTCCGCCGCCACAGACGCAGCTACGCTCTAGAAACGCTCTCCCGCAGCGTCACGCTAGAAGGAGCTGTGTGGTGAATCTGAGGCACACGCGGGAACATAATGTGCAGACAGCCTGTAATAATGTTAGGAAACAGCGTCAATTACCACTGGTGCGAGTGGAATTAAAAAAAAAACGCCTCCTGAGCTCTAAAGACGCGCGCAAATCTTTAATACCCTCTTTGACAAGGACAATAAAATGCCTGTAAATAACGTTATAGTGGTAAAATGTGAGTTTGAAGTAAAATAAACTCCATTATATAATATAATCACTACTCCTAAACGTCTTGTATAAATTAAATTTGCATCTTTAAGTCCGGGGAACCGTGCGCTCCATATGGCGCCGCCGTACGTCCATGCGTTGACTCCACGCGTGCTGGGGCGCACGTACACATTCAGGGGGGCAGCCCATAGGGACACAATGTAAACACACACGGAACACACAGCACATTCAGGGCCAAAGATGCTGCCGTGCCTCAGCCAGAGAGAGGACGGCGGCCCGCGAACCGCCGAGCGCAAAAACACCCGAAACACGCGGAGCGCGCGAGCGAGCGAGAGACGACAAATGGCACGGGCAGCTGCACATGACGTTTCAGGTCCCCGTGAAAAGCACCTGTAGGACGCTGCCACGGGGATTTCAACCAACTAACTGAACTAGAGCCCGTCGTCCATGCAGTCAAAAGAAACGGCGGACTGCAGCCAGGCTCACGTGCAAGTCAATTAATCCGACGAGGAGAAAAGCCAATTACCTGATGCACCTCGACCTGTAGGGCACCATGCGCCCCGGGTACGTGGGCGAGCACGGCAGACTGTAGCTCATCTTGCAGCGCATCTTGAGTTTAGTTTCGCTAAAGCGTCTCCAAAGTTTTCAGACGGACCGGTTCCCTGTGACTCGCAGGCGCGGACGCTGCTCGTCGAGCTGGAGCCGTGCGCGTCTTTAAAAGCCGCTCGTCACATGGTGGAGAAACACGGGGGCGGAGCTGCGCCTCTCGCTCCCTCCTCCTCCTCCTCCTCCCATTAACCCCTGCGAAGACGCTGGAGCAGCTGACGCTACTCACTGTCACCTTGCGCCACAGCGCACGTACTGCTGCTCCGGACGCGCGCGACGGCACGTGAGAGAGGAGCCGGTGCTTTTACGCCAATTGGCCAACAAGTCTTCAAGCTCCTTCTCTATTTCAAGCATCAAGGGTTTAAATTGGTAATATGCCTGTTCCAAATCTTTGAACAAAACAATGGAATGAAAAGTACATTTTAATTTTTTTGATTTGCAACAAGACTATAAGAAAAATAAACCTGAAGCCTCACATATTAAATGTGGATAGACGACATTTAGAAATGCGACAACTCAGTTGAAGAAATTATGTTGATGTTGGACATTTAGGGCATAAAATAAAAGCCTGTGGCACGTCACACTGAATGCTTGTGCTTTTCAAGTAATCAGATGCATGTTCCACATTGCACAGCCTTCTTTCCAGAGGCGATGAACAGCACACAAACAGAGGAGGCTATGTGGGGAATTTTAAAAGGCCAGATGGTTTAAATTCCTGGTCAAATACCCAACGTCTAAAAATGGTACTGTACTTTTGACAGCACACTATGACAGATGTGATCACAGCGGGGCACGCGTGTCATCTGGAGGCTGGCAAACAACAGGAGAGAACATTCCTCAGGAGCGATGTACTTACACATCTGGGACAATAGACGAGAGGAATGTCCACCAGATCAGACCAGAGCGTGTTTTTATTAATAACAAAAAACAAGGTTGGATCAAATTATCTGGTCAAGTGACTAGGAAGTCCGGTCTGAGGCAGTTAGAAGGGACAGAGGAACCCAAAAGAGCCAGTTCGCTGCCGCGCGCTGTCCAAAGACAACACCGGTACTGTACATTTATTCAAGGAGGAGGACACGTGGTGGTTTACATAAGGACCACTGGCTGTGTTCACCTCAGCGCCGGTCTCTTCTGCAGTGCGTCCTTGCACCCGCCGCCCCAAACAAAGCCTGCAGGACCGCAAGGCAGCGCATTCCATGGCTGGACTCCTCCAGACCCAGACATCTGTGTCAGAGCCGGCATCACGCTGCGACAGCACGAAGCAGAGTTCCTCAGTGAGGGACATGTCAAAACAGTCCTGACCCCAAGAGTGCCACAGCGGCTGGGCACAGGTGACGGTGGGCCACAGTTCCACCATCGCGTCGCCCCTTTGAGGGGTGGGGGTCATCACACGTTTTACAGCGTCACAAATCCATCAGGGCACAGATGCATCGGCACACGTCGCTGCCCAAAAGTACACAAGCACTCGCTGTTGGGGGGACGCAGCTGAATAAATGAATCCTCAGCCTTTCAGTCCCCCCCCCCATAGATGAGCGCCTTTAGAACAATAGCACGGGGGCGGGAGCTGTAACGAGAGAGCAGCACCCTCAGCCACAGCCACTCAGCGCTGTCCTCTTTCAGACCGGAGGGCTGCAGTTGGGCTGCTTCACCAGACGAGGTCAGCAGAGGCCCCGGGTGGTTGGGGCAGAAAACTTGTAATAAAAAAAGAGAGAACCCACAAATCAGCTTCAGGCAAGAAAGGTTTGGTCATGCCTTCCCCGTTATGATGACAATGAACTCTTTGTTGTACAGAAATCGACTAGAATATTCCAGTGGTGGTGACATATTACACGTTGCTCAGTTAAAAATCTCAGGTCACAGGAATAGAAGGGACAGGACAGGTTGCCATCGGACTGACAGTGGCTCCTCTAGTCGGCTCCCTGCATCTGACCAAGGCTTTAATCGCTGATGAAGATATCAGAGTCTTCTCTACAAGCAACACCAATCATGTTTGCCTATCTAGTAAGATAAACTACATCAGTTGTCCAGCAAAAGGAAAACCCACACAATTATGAGGACAAAGTTAGAAACTTATAACTGAGAGACATTTGGACAGTAGATGAGGCATACATGTTGTCTGATGAGGCACAGCTGGAAATCCCAATAACACACGTGCAAATCGACATATTGAGCCCTAAATCCCATAAAGTAACAAATCTGGAACAACTGCTTCGTTCTCCATCACAGCACAAAGGGTCAGCGTGCCAACATGTGCCTGTGGGCAGGGGGGATTTTTCAGGTGCTGTACTGTGGGGACCTGAGCATGACCCATGACAACACAGGGAAACAAATCTAGATACAGTACACGTCTGGACAGGAACGCTTTTCCTCCAGAACTATATCAGAGCTGTTTCCTTGTAAGAGAAACAAGGGTGCTGTCCCATTCGCACGGTCACAAACTCTGCATATGAGTCGTGTTTATGGTGGAAAATTGTTTCCTCGCTTGAACATGCACATCTTTAGCAAGACGTCTTGGGTGGAAAGCCCCGACCCAACAGGAAGCATGAGTGGGACTCAAGACCCTCATAAGTTTAATACAGTCAAAGATAAGATCGGAACGATGGAGAGCGGATGAGGTTCATCCACCGCTCCTAATTTGAGCGGGATATGAAAGCCCTCGTTATGTTAGCTTGTCCAGAGGCTAAAATAACTGGTGGCAGATGTTTGTTAATGGTTGCGGAGACGTGTAAATGATGTTCAAGAGCCACAGTGTAAGGTAACCATCAGACTCCATGTGCAAACACAGCAGGGGATCTGGGTCAGGGGTACCCCCCAGCCTTAAGTAATCACTGCCAAAATGGCCCAGAGAGCAGATCTTCAGCACCCACACGAGCCTTAATATCACATTACACTACTTTTTCTGTACCGAGTGATTCGAGCTACTGCCGCTCGCTTAATGTAGATCAATGGCCCACTTATACATAAAGATTCAAAAAAATAGTAGGACAGTGATGGCAGTTATTCCTTTTAAATGAGACCTTCTACAGGCCTGCACCTCCTACTGTGAGACACAAGCCCCACTAAAGGGGGAAAGCTGAGAGAGGCACAGCTCCAGCAGGAGTCACCACCCAGGAGTCTTGCACTCACAATAGGCCAATGAAACCAACGCACAGATCTGCTTCTCAACAAGCAAATGGCTTTAAAGCTCTTTAGCCTAGAACAACACGGAAAGTTGACTGCTGCAGCCTCCCTAAGCTGATCAGAAAGCAGAGATGAGAAGATGAGGCAGCACTGGCTATGACAGTACACCAGTGTGGTAGACAAATCCACAAGAAGCCAGATACGGCCTACTGATTTGTAACTGCATGTGTGAATGCACCATAAGACCCCACTGGAATGTGTAAGTAATAGTGTTAGTCCTGAGGCTTTAATGGGGAGATCCTGGCACCTCCCCGTTAACGAGCCTCTGTACTATACTAAGCATTTATCGTAGGATCAAGGACTTAAGTCCCATTTGTGCTTCCACTCTGCAGTGCACGGTTTGGGTCAGCCTAATGTCATTAGGCTGTATTCTACAAAAACACGGCTCTGCCTTTCACTGTGGCCTCACTCCTGACTGTTTGTGTGGTTCCTAGCTAGAGGTTAAACCGTGAGATAAGTGACAGGACTCTGAATAGCTGGATTATTGTCTGTCACTTTGCTCAAGGAAAGATTCTCAGATGTAGGGATTTTGTCAGTAGAGTAACATTTGCAGGTTTTATACCTAATCATCTAAAACACAACAATGTACTTTCAACTATATCTCAACATATCATAGACCTATCCATGAATCGATGAGCTGATGAAAAAGCAGATCATTTTTTGCTCCCAAGTGAGTGAATATATCATTTGACCCTCTGCTGGTCCAAAGAGCCTGTTTTAATGAGAACATCACACATCATATAAGTCAATTCCCAAGTGTGAATGCCGTTTAAACAAGTGTGGGCAAGACAATGTGAAAGGGATACATGTGTGAGGACCTTTCCGGGATAATTAAGGGTCAAATGTCAGCAAAGTTTCCAAAAAAATTTGCTGAAGTTGGTGCCACTAAACAATTCACCTCAGACAGGACGTCTGATGCTGGTGGTCAGGATCTCTGTGCGTCATCAGCTCTCTGTGTGACAAAAATGCATGTTTTCCTACTCAGAGTCAAGTCGAGTCATGTCATGTCCGTCTAAGCTCTGTAATGATTTGGCTGGGGGGTCTCCTGTACAACAGCACAGTAATCCGTTCCAATTATGAACTCATTTTGTGCTTTAAATGAAGGCACTTAAATTGAATGTGAACTCTGAGTACATGCCCTACAGCCTGTATCTGGCTTTTATTTGAATGAAGGCAGAGTGTCTGTAATTGAGTCAAGGCCTCAAAAATAGAGTAGTTGGTAATTATCCAAATTTTAACAGACTGAACTTGAATGGAGATAAAAATAAAATCAAATCACAAAATGAACAGACAAAGAAGTCACAGTCTTCAGCTATGGCCTGACTGAGAATCAAACCGCAGCTTTCCCACGTTCAGCCTTCCTCATAATGAAATGTTTGTTTCTGTGTCATAAACAGTGGCCTCATACCTGGTCTGGATCAAATAACTGAGCCTGGGTGCGAGGCCACTAATCAGGTGTTCCCAGGTCGGATTATAAATCTCTTTTATTGTCCTAATCATGAAGTTCTCCATTGTGGATTGTAGGCAGGAAAAGCGCTGCTGTTGCTTTATTTAAGACCGGCCACAGCCTTACAAAGAGTCAATTCAGCAAATCGACCCACAGCTTTCCTGAATTTTTTTTTATTGCCCAGTTTAGCTTCTAATATGGTCCTGAACCTTCGGAACATTATTTAATACACAGCCTCTTTTTTGTCTTAATTGAACTCGGTTTCAGCCACTGTGGCCTTATAAAGACAGGCGTGCAACATGTCCGGAGCGTAGTAGAAACATGTGCAAAATATTTATATTTGGTTATGCAATAACCCTAAGGGATGCAGGGGCACGCTGCCCAGCTGAGGTTTCACATTTTTCACAAAGCAATCATTTTAAGGAATGCTCCTCAATGCCCCCAAACTGTTTGTGAGCGATCCCCGTTTACTTCCAACAAGCCCCACCTTGCAAGAGAGCTGGCTCACGACAAAAGGAAATGGAATGAGGCGGCTCCCAGAGGTTTACCTGCAGTTAGTTGAAAGCTTCTGCATAAAGCTGCACTGTAACGCAGAGCCCAGAGGCGGTGAGCTGGACGAGGAACAGACAGAAGTGCTGAATCTATTGCCCGCTGCAGTGACACATTCTCTTTCCCAACTGCTACTGTTGTTTTGGATGAGCATCCATATCTCCGCGTACGTGCCAAAAACAAATGGAAAATTTTGCGGTTGTATAGGTTAAACTATAGGTATAACATATCTCTACTTTCCAACACAAAGCACATATGCATCTCCCTTAGAGCAATGCTTTTACAGCATTATTATTTCTGACTTTTTCCATTTTTATATTCATCAGAGACTAATTTGGTACCACTGCCAATAAAAGGGCTAAAACTATAAAGCCTAAACACCCCATTGTGCACAAATTCAGAAACAGCCTAAATTAAAGTGGATTTACATTTTCTTGCAGCGGCCCTGAGACTCCCTGGAGGCTCACCAGTGTGGTTAAGTGTTGCATGGGGCTTTGCTCAGACAATCCCAATCACTTCAGGACATGAAGAAGATGAAAAGGGCACTTTCACCTTTGTTTACTTGAGTATGTTGGGTTGGCAGGCAGTTTGTGACGCAGCCTAATGGGACTGTGCATGGGAAAACAAGGACATGACTAATGCAAACCACACACAAACCAAGACGTTCATATTCCTATAGCAATGACGCTAATAGACAGGTGCTCACAAGTTTTGAAATAGTCATCAAGGCTAGTAAATGAGCCTAGTTCTCAATGAGAAAAAACTGGTGAACTGTGTAATCCAATACGCTACATGGCATCCTTGACAAAAAAAAGGTGGTGGGCTTTTCCAAAGCTTTAGATGCCAGTGTTCAATATTCATGTTGTTTTGCTCTGAAGTAATTAGTAGTAAGTACATTCCCAGTACAAACAAACTAAAAGAAGTTTTCAAAGATGAGAGAAACTGCCAGAAGCAAAATCATGTAAGAAGCCCTCAGTCAATCAAGCTTTTCTGGTAGAGAGAGAAGGGGCAGCTTGGAGTGATGGAGGGGGATCCAGGCAGGAGGGTTAGAATTAATGTATTCAGGCAGAGAGAAGTCGTTAACAAAATCCTGCTGAGGCCAGAGAATGGGTTGACAGTTCACCCAATTTGCATGACAATAATCCATAGCATACAGCTAGCACAACACTGAGGCAGCTTCAAAAATCAGAATCTGAATGACTGCTAGTGGCGACCAGAACATGTGCTTGCAGAGGCCTTAGTGGAAGAGAAACCTGAGAACTGGATCCTCGTGACTGATGGAACACAGACACTTAAAGTGTCACTAGGCCCTGAAACGCTGCCAGATCAGAGGGGCACAAAACACAGCCGGCACTTCCTGCAGTGCCATGCTTCGCCCCCCCCCCATGCGTGACACACTCACAGCAACTGTGATGTCCAGCTTGGCAATACAGTAGTTAGGCTCCCAGTGCTAGTTTTCTTACACGTGGAATGGAAGTGAGAATCAATTAAAAGTTTCAAATGCAAATAAAATACTATACTACTACTAACTAACACAATCCCTGTGTATGTACAACCTTCCCCCAGAATTCATCTGTATAAACTTTAAAATATTAAAAAGGATCATTCAACTAGTAAAAAAAAATTGATGTTGTGAAAATTTAATATTAAAAGAAATCCAACAAAACTAATTCTAAAAGTTACATGTCTTTTTCTTAAATCAGTTACTGGTTTGAAAAATTACACTTCAAAAGTCAATAGAGCTGAATGACAAGTTAAATTGGGCATTTTGCAGAGTGCACTGGGCTGTAAGTGGTGCACAGTCTAGCTTAGCCAGCCAGTCCGAGCCATACATGCACAAACACACCCGAGCTCATACCTATCGGTGAAGGTCTTTGACCCTTGATATCTGCTAGGTCGGAAAGCCTGGTAGAAAGCAGTGGATGGGTTCCTGCATTTTAATGGAGGAGGAAACAGAGACAGGAGAAACATGAGTAAAAGAAGAGAGCATATAGTCTGACGAGTGAGAGAGAGAGGGGAACATGTTTTGAGAGGATGTTAATGAGTAGAGAAATACCCTGGCTCAACGGAAATATTGATAAAACCCAGTTTGCTTTATTCAAAAATTACAAGATGTAGCAAGATCTCGTTCAAATTGGGGTCTGTGGGTATCTACAAAGACCACCAACACATATCAGCCAACTGTATGGAGACCTTGTCTCTTTATCCGCATGCAGTCTCACTGTAGAAAAATATATTTTAAACATGATTATTATTCATATTATCTCCCCTTATCTACTGGTACATTAAAAGCCCAGGAGTGGGACAGGAAGTCAATGTTGAGCTATTATTAATATCTACTATTAAAACTGAATTCTCTACTTAGTGTTAATAATAATCTGTAAAACTAGAATTTTCTATATCATTTACTATTTTGATCTCAGAATTGACACAACACTCCAGCCAAGGCGTAGCATGTAAACAAGCACTAAATGTAGGCCACCTCCAGAAATACAGCTCCGCCACTGCCCAGAAATCTGTCACTGTAGTATTAATCCTCTATTTCTACTACTACCATGCCTAATATAGAACTGCAGAAAGGTTCCATGTAGAAATAACTATTCTGAGTCTACAGACTATTAAAGTTTCTGTACGTTCAGTTAATGCTATATTGTTTTCAGTTTTGATAACTAACATGCCCATTGTTAAACACATAGTAAAACAGTTAAATAAATACAGTGAAAACCCCTGCTGTTCGAAAAACAGGGCAAGTAAATTGCTGTTAGAGTTTGGACGATTGAATGCTTTGGGTGGTTCATGCTTGTGTCAGTCAGCCTGTCGTCTGCACTCTGAACATAAAACTTTCTTGGGAGGGTTTTCAGACAGTAAAAACGAACAGGCCTACAAACTGCAAAATGGGCAGTTTCACAATATACAACACCCCGGGGGACTGAAAAACAAAAGCAGGCAGGAGGAGGAATCCATTTACACAACTAGAAAAGTGAGGTTAACCATCCACTACTGTACCGGTTGACTGTCAGGAGTGATTTACAACAGAGATTCCATATCTGAGCCCATGACAGATTTATCTCTGCCACACCCCACTGAACAGCAGCTCAAACTGTTGAGTTTCCTCATGCAGTGGTGTGGTATTTAGACACTGCAAGTTTAGCTCGCAAAGAACACACAACAACACAGCAACTGTCAACTTGGCTCTTTAAACAAGCCCAAATACCTTGTTTTATACAGGACACGGGAAGTTTGTATGTGTGATGAGTTCATCGGTCAAAGGAGAGGCAGGCAGATGTAACAGAGAGGAGCTACAGCTTTAAATGGAGGAAATAGAGACAAGGAAAGTCAGGCACTAAGAGGCTTGACGTGCGATCCCACCTGAACCTCCTTTAGCTTCTGTAAAGAGAAATGTACGAGGTTTTTCCCATTGAATCCAGACTAATGTACATATACCACAGGTACACACAGCTTCTCCATTCCATCACTGACCCACCACCAACTCAGGCTTGCTCCAGGTAGAATTAAAGTCTCAGCAGACTTTTTCATGCCTGCCATATGTTCTCATCTTCTAGTACTCTATAGCTAATGCCAATCAAGCTCATAAAGTTAAAGTAACTGTCCACTGTCACCCAGTTCTCGAAACTGTATATTAGTATTAGGATTCAGGTTAGATTCCAAAGTTTCAGAGCAGTTTTCTGGAATAAAGATTTGTCTGACATTGGGTGAGCTGCCTGAAGGTAAGTGACACCAAACTGCCAGATCTAAGAGGCCGTTCCCTGGTCTCATGACATGTGCTTGACAGGGGATTTAGCAGCTAGAACTTATGTCAATAAAACTCCACTTTAGTTATATCGCAGCCATTTATCACATGTAAAGAGCCTGTGAACTCCAGCGTGCAGAACTACGTGCAGCAGTATCAAAGATTTAGGACATTACATAATCCGATAAATGATGACAGTGTTCTTAGAAACAACAGTATTTACGGACACACTATTATAGCAACGATTACATGTGACAAGTGTAACCAACGTGTGGAACGGGAACCTATGAAAACAAGTAGGCCTATAGACTTCACTGTGCTCTGACAGGTTAATAATCATGAGACAACACACAAGGCGAAGAACTAAAGTCTCAAGGAAGGCTAAGCCTGTAAACCCCATTCAAGGCCCAAACGGGGCCTGAACGAACACATGCTCCCGCAGGTGATCCGAGTGAGGCTGCGTTTAGTCAAAGTACAAAACCTGTGTCTACATCCAAACAGCCAACAGATATTAGCACCATTCTGTCAGTCAGAACGACGCAACGAACAAGTTGAAGTACAACTTGTTTTTTGGAACAGGTCTAGATGTTCCTGCATGCACATTAAATTAAGCACACCGTATCCCTGCAACTGTAACCGCACAGTGCCCGTCCTAGGTAATCGTCATGTTTGCTACACAAAACACACTTCCTGTTCATTTCACACAACTCCAATGTTCTGTCACTGTTTCACTTCAATTAGGGGAAGGCTAAATAAACTGGCCTGTGGGATGAGACATGACCCAGCAGTAGAGGTTGGTCTCATATTGGAGCGATTAGAAGATGTCGTGGGAGAGATGGCAAAAGGCTCAGTGGCAAACAGGGATGTGACCCTCTGCAGGGGCCCAAGCCTGCAGTCATGAGGCAAACCTCCCAGCTGTGCAGCTAACCACCGCTGAAAACACAACACACAACCCCACCCATTCTCCTATAGGAGGACAAAGCACGCAGGACAAGAAGTTTCAAGTTGGTTGCTATTATTGGAAAAGATAACCAAGATCACAGCTCAAGGTTAAGAGATGTTAAATGTCTTACTTCAGCAAAGAAACATGTAAAGTCAGAGAAAGATGAGTGCAAATATGTCACACTAATATACGCACCCTCCTAAGCGAAGGGTGTTAATTTCTGCTCGGGTTACACATAATTGTTAACATGAGCTCTGATGAGTCAGTATAATTCAGAATGTGGGGTGGCTCTTAGAGCTGGGTGGCCGCTGAAAGCATCAGTGTGTATGTACAGAGCCACCCTGGCCGCTCAAAGCTGAGGTTCATCGACTGAGCAGGTTAAACAATCTGTTTCTGTAGCATGAATGTGAACTCTGCCTTGAAGACCCTTAGCTCTGTGGCTGTCAAGGCTTGTCAGCTGTTCAATAACAACACCGGCCTGTCACTCTCCACTCAGTTTTTCTGGTGTCAAACAGAAGCCTGATCTGAGAATGCAATGTAACCTTACCTAATTATTATTATTATTATTATTATACACACACACACACACACACACACACACACACACACACACACAACACCAGAATTAATATTACCTGTAACTATTACTTCAATGTTTTGACTCCAGCTCTAGATCTCAGGTCTGTATTGTTGGATGCCCAAGCGTTCATATCTCCACGCAGACAAAGCAGTAGCAGATTCCTGTGACAAATCACAACCACCTCCCTTCGCATACCATACACTGGGTGTGTCTTTGACCATTATACTGCCCTAACTGCAACTTTGCTCAATCTAAAGTGTTCTGCTGAACATAAAGTGTAAGAGTTATTCCATGATTACAGTGGAAGCCATCAGCCTGGACAGAACTTCCCCCATGGTCACTCTGGCACCAGAGCTTGGTTCACTGGTTAGAGGGAGGTCAGACTCAGCCACATCCTTTGCCAAGGACCTTAACATTTATCTGGTTTAGAGTGATACAGAGCACTCACTGCAACAAAGATCCTATATTATTATTATGACAGTCACACTAAAAGGACTGGATAAGAGTCTCTTAAAGTCACACTATACAGCTTTTGACATTGATGGGACCAAAGATTGACTAGAGAATCTATAATGGATGCCCTTTTGCAATCACCCAACTAGAGGCCTCTCACACCCAGGAACAGTTTTGCTATGCACGTTCAGATTGTGACAATGTTTGTTGGAATCCTGATAAGATGCCAATGCACTGACCTTTCTGGGCCCAGCTGTGATTCATCAGCTGAGGTTAACTCATCAACAGCACAGGAAGTGGTAGCAAAATATTTTCCATTGTCTACCATGGAGTTTTTTGTCTGACCCTGTGGCAAAGTGGCAGAGCACTGCACAGAGGCAACAAAAGGCAAAAACAGGACTTAACACAGAATGTTTAGATGAGACTCCATTCTTTAGGAACATGCATTGCTTTTCACAGCTGTAAGGTGAAATATTAGGTTCTACTTAGACACTTACTTAGATGAAGTGTCCAGAGTGTGAAAACTCTGCATGAACCTGTCATCACACTTCATGCTGTTGACTGTATGTCCACAAAGCCCACACTGGTTCACTTCTTCTGAGACTAAGAAAACATTTAAGGTAATGAGAGTCACATGATAATCACATCAACAATTAATTAAGTGTTTTCTGACTCTCACACACACACACACACACACACACACACACACACACACACACACACACACACACACACACACACACACACACACACACACACACACACACACACACACACACACACACACACACACACACACACACAGGGGATCTGTCTGTCCTTCCACTAGGACTGTCACACAGACAGACACACGCACGCACACACACACACACACACACACACACACACTTAACAAGATAACATCATGATCTGGATGAAATGGAGGGCACGTTGTGGAGCTGATTACAAACAACCCTGAATCAGTGATTGGCAAAGATACTATCTCCTATGACACCACAGCTTCAATTGAGTGAATAAACTGTCCTCAGTCGACAGAGCCACAATGACTCACGTCCGTTTCCTTGCAAGAACCTGTTCAATGTAAGACACTGGATGTGGTGGAGGGGGTAGAAAGTGATTCGACGCTGACAGGAGGAGACACTTGAGATGATGAAGTTGATGTGAGAAAAAGAAGAGGAACAGGATGACAGGGGAAGCATTTGACAGAATATGAAAGTGAGCATCAAAGCAAAGCAGGAAACAAATGTTCTTTCAAAGCATGCACTTTGCTCAGTTGAAGTATCAGTGCAGCCATGGAGGTTAGATTGAATTTATTGAACAGATTATACCTAAATTGGTCTGTAAAGCTGGTTGCGCTTGTAGCTGACACATTTCACTCAAGAATTAATCCACTTAGACACCTACACAATCCGACAGGCTGACTGGTAACAAATAGATTATTGATTCATAATAAATTTTCTGACATTAATATCCAACTTCATGTATGCCAACTAAAAAGGACCAAACCAAACCAGCCTCAACACATCTATATTAGGCTAGCAGTGATTTGACTCACTATGCACCTGGCACCCACAGACAAACTCTCCCTGCCCTCCTCTACCCAGGAAGACATCTAAAGATCACACAACCATTGGTTATTGTAACAGACGCCAAATAAAAAAAGGTCCCTGACTTGGGAAAAATAAAGAGGAAGCACTGCAAACATCTTAAATTGACTGCTTTTTTTTTAAACTTGGAGCTTCTCTTCATCTCTCAGCTGAGTCCATATTTCCATACCACAACACACACAACTAGAGAAGAGTCACGGGCGAGCCAGATCAGTAGACGACACCCACTGAAAGCAGGCGAGTGCACAGAGAAGGGATGGATGACTCAAATGCAGCTGCCTGCAATGCTTTCCACACATCCTCATTACTCACGAGTCAGACATCTTAGGCTCTGGGGAGCCCCAGGCACTGAAACCCGTTGTTCAACCCTTGCTTCCCACTCTGGGAGACCTACTCCAGTACACTGCACGCCATAACTTCAAGTTAGACGTTTATACAACTAGTAAGTAATAATAAGTATCATCACAGCACCACATTGGTATAGATAATCTTATTTCCGACTGTAGAGATTATGTTCTGAACTGTGGCCAGCCTTCATATGCTCCGAGATCTGCTGAATCATAAAACTACTGCATTAGTGATTTGCATTTACTTTTCGTTTTAACTTTCTTCTTCCCCTTCCCTATTGTGTTTTACTTACGGAGAAGTAAACATTTTTTTTATGCACACAATTCATCAGTTTTAGCAACAAAAAAAGAGAAACTACAGTAATATATGCTAGTTCTGTCTAACAGGTCCTGAACCTACAGTATGACATTTGCAAAGGGGTCCCATAAATAGACTTTGAACTTTTCTCTTTTTCACTTCTCTTATTTTGTATCAGAATATCTGACTTTCCTGTAAAGCAATAGGGTGAGAGGCTACGAAACTAAAAATACAAATAAAACTGAAGCTGTCAATTAAGGTACTGTTTAAAAAGCGCTTAAAAAAGTAAAAGTAAAAGTATACGCAGGTTGGAGTAATCAATGGGTAAATTACTATTTCCTTGCACAGTGCAACTTCCTGTCCCCTCAAGTGTAGATGGGTCAGCTCCCCATTACCGTAAGCCAGGTCAAGACGAAACACAGAAGAGACACAATGTGTGTCATCTGACCACTGTAAGACAGACTCAACGGGAATTAATTGACTGTAAACTGTTAAAAGGTCTCCAGCCAAAGTTGCGACACATACAGTATACTGGAGCATTACATAACCCCTCAGCTCAACATACTGTAGCACCCTTCATTGTGTAGTAAGTATAATCTGATAACCAGGATCCGTCAACAGCTTTAGTCCTGGTTCAGAGGCCCTTCTTCAAAAATAATCTGTGCACATTTAATGTGCAAGGGACCACTGAAAAGAGTCCAGCCTTCTCTGTTGCAAGACCATTTTGGAAAAGACAACAAACAGGAACAATTTGCACAAACTCTCTTCATTCGCGGAACAGCCTGCAACAGAGTCTGTGGCTGATTCAATGACCATGCTTCTAGCACAAACCGAGTTAGTTGTGGTCGGCCGCCAGGAGCGTGGTTGTTTACTTGCTTTGGCAAGTCCACTCTAATTGGAAGTTATCCTCTGACCACATCTTGCTGAGATAACAGGGTGGGTCCTGTGCTAACATACTCAACCACTTTGCCTCACACTGCTGGCCTCATTTTGTAAAAAGGGAAAATGTAACACACTTGATGTTTTAAAATCAAACAGATTTCACAGTACTAACACAAAAGGAAATCATTGGCGCTCCATCTCTGGAAACTGGGCCAGATAACATGAACCCATTAATGAGCACTGAGAGCAGCTCTAGGACACGTCATTGAAATAAAGTTCAGTTATTATACTTTTAAAAATGCCATCTTGTTGAAAGTACAGTTCCCTTGATTAATCAAACCAGAAAAAACAATCATGTGCATAAGCAGTCGAGAAGCAGAGAGGGAGGTCGGCATGAACAGGTCAGTTAGGGATACCAAAAAAAAAAAAAACAACAACAACAACAACAAGCAGGGGAAACAGACCGGAGCCAGTCCAGTTGTCCATCCCAAAAACAGAACTGGTGCAGACCCGTCTGCTCAGGCTGTGGCCCAGGGCGTCTGACAAACACGGTCATTCAGCGTTTCTGGAATGTGTCCCCTGGAAGTTCAGACAGGTCAGCTATCTGTGGAAAATAAGCCGCTGCCTTGTTTCCAGGCATTGCAATAACTGAACTAGACCCCCCCCACACACAAACACACCTCAAACATCACTCTCCATTCCGTCCTGTGTGTTGCCCTGTCAAACTGCCAAGAGGTAACATGGAGGGAGGCGCCAAGTACTGAACATGCAAATATTCTTCTAATAATTATCCTCCTTCCTCCTTGCTTGCAACACAAACATTAAGCAGCTAAAACTATGATGCCTTTAATGTGAAAAGCAATAAAACCTTACTGCCTCCCTAAACCTGAAGAAGCAGTTACATGAGACAGAACAATCAGGAAAGGACTCAATAATTACAATAGAAACTATTGTAGATCTCAAATGAAATGAAAACCACAGTTTTTAGTCAACAATCAACTGAAACCCACTAAAAGTTATAACTCATCGTTTCCACCGAGGTGAACTTGCACTTGCTCTGCAGCTGACCTTTCACAAACTGATTACAACTTTGTGACATTCAATTCATGTGAGGGGACATGTGTGTGTGTGTGTTACAACAGTTACATCATGAATTAGGCAAGGAGGTTCGTATATTTGGCAGCTGGTTTAGTTTCCTTCTGTTGATCCAAGTTCATTGCTTGTTTGCTGATATGAGCGGTAGTCTTTTCATCTTCATCCAGTTTATAGGCCCTGCTGGATCACGACAGGTTCTAAACCTGATACTAAATAAAAGCAATAACCTTCAAGCACATGCGTTTTAGCCTTAAGTGACTGGCCACTTGATTAGACACAGCTGAAAACTCTAATACAATCCAACAAAAACAACCACCCCATTATATGACGCAGTCCAGGACAATGTGTCTGAAACTACCTCAAGAAATCACCAACAGAGCCAACCAGAGAGCAGGGAGGTGTGGTCTGGTCAGGAGAAATAAGCAGAGGATGAGATTAATGAAGGCAAGGGTTAAAAGCTGGTTGTAAAAAGGTGTACCTCCATACAAATTCACTCAGGTACGTGATTGTTTTGCAAGGGTTGATGTGAGAGGATAGTCACAGCGACAAAAGTGGCAGCGTGACTCACCATACACAGACAAATGAAAAGCATATTCACTGGTGCAAGTCATTCGAATCTGGGTTGGGTATTTGCCATGTAGACAGATGACTAATAAACTATTCAATTACATTAACTATTTAATTAAAAGTTGGTTATTATGGACCTTTCTTTATGAATGGGAAATAATAGATGGTGAACAAAATTGCAAACTGCTTTTTTTCATACTGTACAATAATGCCACCACTGTTCTTCTGCTTCAGAAAATGTAATCAATTATGAATTAATAATTAACATTCCTAAGTGGGACAGTAGAGCGTAGGGGCGGGTGGTCCGTCCTGAGAGAACTAAACGCATCTGCATCTATTGAAGGACACCAATTGGTCCCCAGGAGTAGCTTCATCCCTTTCATTTGGCTGCCATGCAGCAAGCTGAGGAGACACTAACCATTCCAAGCAGAGAGGAAATCATTCGCATCTCACAGCTCCACCCCCACAACGCTTCGTTCCACTTTCGTGATGCACGATGATTTAAAACAGAACCAAACAATGAAACTCAGAACAGATCCTTCAACTAAGCACAGAACAATGCACTTCTGACATGAGGGGAAAGTTGGGAAGTCCATGTCCTATTACATTATGGTCCTCATTGAGATAGTTAGGAGCAATGAATAGATTGATTCTATGACTGACAACTCGCCTTCATGTCCAACATCAGCAACAAAAATATTTGATTTGAGATGTTACTCATTCTCCAAAGTTACCAATTTGTGTGGTATGAAACATTTTAAAAAGCACCTACATTGAAAAGGGCAGCAGCTCATTGATTAAGTGTGCAAGAAGTGTAAACCCCTCACAGATCTGCAACATGTCAACACTTGGTTAATCTGATGTCTCACCACAAACGGGTCTAACAAGGACATGAGTCTGGGAGCTGGAGCAGAAGTCAGACACTGTCCTGCTGATTCAGACACAGAATCACACAGACACAGAGGCGTGTGTGTGTGTGTGTGTGTGTGTGTGTGTGTGTGTGTGTGTGTGTGTGTGTGTGTGTGTGTGTGTGTGTGTGTATCCGTCCTGCTGCCAGCATCACCATAGATACTCAGACAGCCACTGATGTCACCCATTCTTACACATACACACACAGTCATGAACAGAAGACACTCTGGCTGTTCCTTTCATTAAATTATGGGCAACACACAGAGGTTCTCACCTCTGCACACTATCAACCTATGTGTGATGCAGCTGGGATAAACAGTTACTAGTTCAAGAATAGTAGTCATAGTAGAAAACAGTAAATTTGATTTAAAAAAAAAAAAAACTCAACTCAAAAATTAATTCAGGCAAAATGCCTGTGGCTGCTCCATTCATAATAGGCACTGAAGAAAATAACACAGCTCTGATAAACAATGAAGCCTACATAAATACAGGCCAGGCTATGCACGTGCTAGACTCCTGCTTTAATCTAGGTCATTCTTGGCCCGACATCCCCTGTATACCTCTCTTCTGGTTGCTTGGAAAGGTAAAGAGTGGCAACACTTCAGCAGAAGCTGTGCAAGAGACACCCTACACACGGAAAATAGCTATGGTGCGTATGTTAGAATAGAACCATTGGCACATGATGAATTGCTATTTACAAGGTTTAAAGTTAGGAGACATGTTTGCCAACCTCATTCATAGACAGCAAAAAAAACAAAAACATCCTACGCTGTTTAGGGAATAGTTTCCTTCTCGGCTACAATAACAGCTACTGTGTGTGTTGTAACTTATCCTAGTGCTTGCTAACGCCCCCTAAAACCAAACTGTCTGTTTGGTTGAATGGAGAAATGAAGGAGGGGGCTGTGGGTCTATAGAGGCCAGTTACTATCCAGCATTTTGTGGGTTGCCTATTAATGACAAAGACAGAAAATTCCTTCTGTCACTTCCCATTGGCTCATGACTCTCCTCCTGAATAGTTCACAAGTTTAGAGACAAAGACTGTACAAAAGTTTTATTCTGCTAGCTTTAAAGTACAACCAAGCCTGTGTCTGCCTATATCTGGTAAAAGAAAAAGGAAGAAAGCGTGCTTACTACCTCTAACAAGTTATCAGTGCTATGCTGTGTAATATCTCTTTTAATAGTACTCTCTGTTTTTTTAGTTTTCTGTCAAAAGCATAAAACTTGCTCACTTTAGTGTGGACTTGTATCAGTAAGGTTTTTCTACATCCTCTTACCTGTCATCATCCACATCCACACCAATATTATTGATGTCAAGCAGGCTTTTGACCGCGGGGGCTGGTAGGTTGAGGCCCTCACTGAAGAAAGGCTTTACACCATCTTTCCGTGGCACCACACCGGCATTGGGCTGAGGTAGGGCATCAGACGTCTGCCCACTATCTTCTGTATGGTTGCTTAAGCCAGGGGGAACACCTGTTGTTGCTCCACCATGGGCTCCTTGAGGCTGAAGTCCTCCTGTACCAGGTGCCTGACCTGGCACACCTTGAGAGATGTTGGTGACAATGGGCACTGTGGCAGGCACATTCTGGACACTGCTGTGTGGGGTGGTGGTGACGGAAGGTGCAGGGTTGATACCCAACCCCCCTGAAGGCTGAGGCTGGCTGACAGGCTGCTGTTGGCCACTGATGGGGGCCCCAGCTGTTGCATTGCCCACTTGTTGCAGCAGGCCCCCAGCTGAGGCTGTGTCTCCACCCAGCCCCTGGGCACCTGGACCAGAAGGGTTGATTAGAGACGAGGGAACCTGGCTGGCTGCAGGTCCCAGAGGAAGAGAAGTCATAGGAAGGTTTTGCGTGCTGGAGCCAAAGTGCTGCTGACTTAAGTCCGGTTGGCCAGCTGGAAGGCCAGTGTTATGAGCAGAATACACAAACTGCTGGGGCTGCGTAGCAGGAGGCATGTTGTGAGACTTCTGTGGTATGGCACCTTGGTGCACACCATTGAGGCTGTTTGAAAGAAAGGTCTGGGGAGCAACAGGCTGCACAACCTGTTGTGGTTGCTGCGATACAGTCGTTGTATACCCTGGGGGCTGAAAGGCACTTGCTCCACTCCCTATCTGAGGAGCCACGCTGTAACCTGGCTGCAGAGGGTCTGAAGGGTGAGGGTGTGGGAGATGTCCGGCAGAGTAACTGCTGTCTGTGGAGTTCTCCACAGCATGAGGAGAAAACGTAGAGCTAGTGATTACAGAGTTAGTTGTGGCCCCAGGCCCACTTTCCCTGTCTATACTGTGGTCAAGGGTTAGAGTTGGCTTCATACTATCCACAGCACGATTAACACTTGAATCTGAATCTTTGTCATAGAACTCATTGCAAGTCCACCTGCCCCGTCTGAAGGGCTCTCCAGTACCATGGTCAAGTTTGATGACCCTAAAACGGGAGCTGCAGCTGGTGCTAGTGGGAGCAGTGGAAGCCACACTGGGGGAGACAGTGGCCGCAGGGACCGTGCTGGTGACTGTCAAGGGATGGGTGGATGAAGCTGGAACCAAAGGCTGCGCCGTCGTTGCCGCGGAATTGATTCCTCCTAAAATCTGCGGGGTGCCTTTACTTTTATACGATAGCCCTCCATTGACGGGAGCGGTGACAGGCGGGTGGCCCCCCTGAGACTCCCCCACGTTGTTGAAGGTTTCCTCCGATGAGCTCCCGTCACACACCCCCTGGTCGCCGCGAGGACCGTCAAAGATTTCCGACGACACGTCCTCTGTCCGGGACTCGTCCGGATCATCCAGGCTCTCGGTGTCGTCAGTGATGCTGCTGGCCGCCACCTGAGCCTGGGTCACACTCGTGATCTGGAAACAACTTTTCTTCTTTGCTGGCATTTTCGACATGTTGACTGTTCGCGTCAAGCCCGTCCGCTGCTCCCAGATGAAACCGAGTGTAGGACTAATGTCTTGCGAAGTAGCTCACAGCTGAGGGATATGACACAGACACGTACCGTCACAGGACTTTTCCATAGCGTTCCTCTTCCTGTCTCGCAGCGGAGAAAAGTGTCACAATCGAGGGCAAACCCGCAGAAACGCTCCGCGGTGTCCCGGTCACTGAACACGGTTGAGCACAGCGCTCCTCCTCCGACCTCTGGAACACCCCGTCGGCCTTCCTTGTGTCCCGGCAGCGGAGTTGCAATCAGGCCGTTGTCAAAGTTCTTGTTCGGCAGCTCCTACCGGTACTTTAGTCTGAGCTGGGCCCGGTCCCCAGCCCACTCTTTTCTCTCAGTAAGGTCTGTATTTCTTGCCGACTAGCTAAGTTAGCAGTTGTTAGCTAAGGTTAGTTTAACCTCAGCACCAGCGTGTGCGACATCATAATGTAAACAAATCCACGGGGAGTTCAAAAAGAATATAATCCAGCGACGGAAGCGGCAGATGTCTCAAAGCGGCTGAAGTTATGCCTCTCGCCGTGTGGATAGCTCAGTTCATGCAGCTGCTGCTAGCAGCTAGCTGACAGATAACCACTTTACCACAGCGGCAGTAAGCTAACGGGCAGCTAACTGCTGCCTGCCGCTCTTCTACCACTCGACAAGATGGCAAGAGCGAGGTGCATCCTGGGTATGGAGGTCAAACTAGTTTCTGTCATCGCAAATAAATGAATAAAAGCAAAACGTATGTTAAAAATACCTTTACGCAGTTTGTGAAGATTGCAACAATTTAAATTAGTACAGTTAAGCAGTTAAGTGCTTTTTGGAATGAAACGTAAAATAAAACGAAGCACATCAAAGAAAATAAATTAATAAAAATAAGAATACATGTTGAAGTAATATACATATAAAAGAAATATGTTAAAATGTGTTTGTCAGTTTTAATTGCTTTTCTATTTTCCCAAGAAAGTACTAAACTGCTAAAGAAGAACACATTTTAGTTCTTGATGATGTAAAATTAGGAACTGACTAGGTATTAACATCCGCTACATGGCCTATTCAGAAGGGGGGCTCAGGGGGCTCAAGCCCCTACTGTTTTCCAAGTTAATCGAAGGTACCTTACCTTAGATTCATGAAAACTCAGGGCTGTATTTTACAAGTCTGTCACTTTTATTTACAGCAGAATGCAAGCTATGTAAATGTGTTACAGAAACAACTGAAGGCTTTTGGTGGTATTTTTTTTTTCAATCAAACTTTATTGCAAAATACAGTTTAGTTTCGGAAACAAGTCCGAAAGATTTGTGCAATGAGTTAAAAGTGCAACCAAAAGCCAGCAGTGGTTCAAGTCAAGTGACTCATGAAAGGAGTTGTTTGTGAATGAATCATTCATCCTGGAAATCTTGGAATTTGTATTCCTTTCATAGCTTACATGACATGCTGCTTCTTAAAAAGACTGACTGTCATGAAGGTATTCAGCATGTCAAGAATACATTCATTACCAATAGGTTAAAGGTACATGTTTCTGTGACTGCGAAGTGAATAATGGTGAACTAAAACTTTGGATCATTGTTTATTTATAAAAACTAGCCTCATATCAGTGTAATGGAATAAATATTCATGGAAAATGGTGTTGTACTGGAAAAAGAAAAAAACGACCTTGTTTGTGGTTTTAAGGTGCCCTGTTAACAGTTTTCATCACTATGGTCTGTGGGAAAATGCTTTAAGGGTAGCAGGGGAGTTAATGGCCTGGTTGAAAGTTTAAGGGGTTAAAGTACTGAAAGGAGGCTCTCATTATACATTTAAGAGAGTGGTTCCCAAAAACCAATAAGCCAATCACCAGAAAAAAAAGCCAACACATTTTTAAAGTTTGGAAAACAAAAGGTAAAATTTTATTCTTAGCAGACCCAAACTCAAACTAAAGTAATTTGTTATGCCACGAAAGATGTGAAAGCATATCTCACCTTACTGTTGTTTGCATAAACATGGACGGCATTTCAGCTGTTAACTTGCAAACAGCACACTCAGCTTGTCAGTGTAAAGACAGTTTAAAAGACATGAATAGTCCGATCACTGACAGGCAAATGATTGATATGAATAAAACCTAATTAGTAATGTAGAAGCATAAATCAGTGGCTCAGTGGAGGCTTGTCATGGCACACAACAAAAAATAGTGAGAACTTTCCAGTGCATCATTTCAGCATTTGGCCTGTGTTCAGTTTTCATATCCAGTCATGTCCAGGAAACAGGAAATGCTTTATACATGTGGCCCATGACTGTGGTGACCCCTAAGGGTAAAGCACAAGTCCACACAGTTATTAAGAATAAAACATACTTTGTCTTTGGTTTAATTTTACAGCATTTTAGATTTGTTTTATAAATAAGACAGCAATTTCCACAACTTAAATATATGTTCCTGGAAAAAACGTTTTTCTTGAGAAACAACTATGATCTGCAGTTTCCTCTGTAGATAATCATAAAGTCGATCTAGTTTGACTTGCTCCAAAGACTGAAGCTGTAAAATTACAACAGTAAAACCTCACCTGAAGTTCCACTGAACAAATTCATATGAAATTCAACCTTAAGTCTGGCTTTGGAGAAGTAAGCAAACACAGTTGTTCTACTCGTCATATGGACCCATAAGAAAACCCTGGTAAAAGGCCAGCCCATAATCCTCTGAAGACAGAAATGTTGACATTTGTTACAGAGACGACAGCTGTTTGAAGCTCTATGGGCCTTGTGACACAATCTTATCATGAGTGCCACCCTAAACACTGCCCAGATGACCTCACAGCCCAACCAGTGTTCATGTAACGTCAAGGTGTTGACGCACAAAGGTTGAATGTTTGTTGCCGCATGTCCATAACCTGTGGGTGAGAAGAAACCCTTTAACCTTTAGTCCTATAGGAACTTGTTTACCTGATTCCATGCAAACTGCATTAAGAATTTATTTCCTGTGGTGACTCATTCGCTGTTCATCAACTGATGACTAGAAGCTATTACAACAACAAAGGCTTGTGCTTTATCATAGGATCAACACATGATAAACACATGATTCAAACAAATAGAAATTGGTGAGGGTGCCCCATGTCTGAGTGATGTCACGGTGATGGAGTTGTCCCAATTCAGTCAAATATTTTATTAATTCAGGTTAGTTTTTGAAGATTTGTTTTTGGTAGTGATTTAGCTTCAACCATTCTTACACTCCTGGAGACATCCTGGTACCCTTTTTGGTTATAGCAATTTCCTTTGGGGTTAATAAAAATTTTTTGAATTTTTTTTAACACCACATAATCCTTTTTTAAGGTCGCCTGAGGTTGTTCCGCTTGGACGTTTGTTGCATATCTCTCCCCTAATTTCCTGTCAGTCTAATAAAATAAGTAAACCCGCAAAATACAAATAAAACAGAAATTATAACATGATATAAAATAGTTTATATATACTTAAGACTAGACATAGAATAAAATTATGAATAATAATGAACAAATAAAATCTTACTGTTGTATGACAAGTGAGCACTTTAATATTAAAAGAGGGGATGAAAATATATCTAAACTTCTAAATTTTTTTATATTGCACCTATATTATACACATTATGTTTTTCTTGCTTTCTTTATCTCCATAAGCACTAGGTTGTGTTTCCATTGTGTCTGTATTCAATCATCAACTGAATTATTTTATTGCTCAGTAAGAACTGTTGATCTGTGCCAGGAAGAGTGATGCAACCAGTTCTTGATTTTCCTTTAGTTATGTGATGAACATCGAATTTGAAAATATTTTCATGACACGAGCAGTCACTGAATTACATACTTACATAATGTCCGGGTACCCGACTCACAAGGTCTGCCTGACAAAACAGCTTCACACAGTGTTCAGATAAGACAGGGGAGCCGGAAAACAGCTCAACATCTGAGTTAGTACAAAGAAAGAAAATGCAAAAACTGAAGGCCAGAGGATTACGACTGAACCCTTTTCAGTGTGGAAAAAAGTTGGCTTGTGCGGTGAAAAAGTAGCCAAAAGTAGTTTTTTCAGATGATTATGGGACTGGAACACATATTTATTGCTCGGAGGATGAACAGTCAACACTGTACCAAAAGATACAGAATGATGTTGGGCCTTTAAACAATTTCAAGATCTTATTTATTAACCAAACAAACCTTTCTACTGTACGTCGACCTGGAAACAATGTTGCAACATCGGCTCCAACAGGCCCTCTATACTTAGTGGCCCTCCTTTAGTAGCGGGTTGTGCGTGGGCTTTCCCTGGCCCGGCCGAAGTGTTTGTGTAGCTGCCTGTGCTTATTTACTCTGGTCTGAAGGCGAAGACTACCAGGCTGTGCTGCGGCACGTCACAGCACAACACGCTGAGTCCACTTTCAGCGTGCCGCCGCAGCAACAAGGCGCACGTTGTGCCGCCTGTATTTTGGGGCCCGGCGTTCCGGCTGGCGGTCGTTTTCCAGCAGACCAGCGTGGTCGTCCTCAAGCCTTCAGCAAAGCACTCTGGGTCCTGAGGGTGCGTGGTCAACAAACACACTGACCAAGCGTCGCTCATCGCTTGCTAAAAAGGGGCTTCCCCAGAGACGGAGGGGCACAAGGAGTCGGTTCAGAGCAGCTTCATCAACCTGAAACTGGAATAATCATGTGAATCCTGCGCATGCTTTCAGGTCTGTTGGGCTCCTGCTCCACAGAAATGCACACAGACGTGTTTGTGTTGACCTGTGCTATTTATTTCCCTGTGTCTGGCTCCGAATAGTCACATTACCAGCACGTCTGCTTGTTTTTAAGCGGATCTCTTTTTGCCAAATATGCATAGTTTCATGTTCAGCCTGAGACTTTTACTCCTCATGCATTAGTTCACTTGTTACGCAAGATCCATACATGACAGGTTATATAAGAGCGTGTGAATTTAATACAATATAATATGAACAGAAGACAAAGAGACTCCAAGGACTGTTGCAACACAAACTTCCAAATATTTGGACACTTGGCAACTTCTTTGCGCAGTCTCCATTCATGTGATATTACAATTACATAACACACGCGTCTGCTACCGGCTAGAATCTCAAACAGGTTTGTGAGACCACCGAGACGTTGTTGCTTTCCTCCGAACCGTCTGGCACAGCGGTGGGGACTAAAAGAGAAAATAAGTGGCTAACGCTGCATCAACAGGTGAGATGGAGCCGCTGCTGGTGAAAGTTATGTTTATGACCTCACACTGGAATCATTTCTGCTACGCCCCCTTGTGTAACATCAGTCCTCTCTAATTGCCTCCGCAGATAAAGACAGGTTCAGTATCACCATGGAAACAGACCAAAATCCCCCGTTTTGAGCTTTTAGCTGGAGGTGATGAGTCACTGAACAGAAGCAGTTATCATTTTAATGGAGTTGTTTTAGGCTCGCGCACAAAGAAGAGAAGAGAGGGGCTTTGGCTGAATAGGTTGGATGTGGGCATTTTATCACAGAGAATGAGAAGAGACACTGGGCTTGAAGAGGCGGCCTACATAAACGTTTGCCTGTCTCAGGTAGAAAGATTAATGAACATTAAAGGCTCCGGATGGTCAACAGTACAGAAGAGTCTACTAATATCACAAACATAACCCAGGTCATCTAAATGAGGGTGTTTTACTTTTTCTAGGAAAATCTTTTTATCTGTGTTGGTTTATTTATAGATAGTCAGAAAAAAAATATAAAATGTACTTAAATACACTTGTTTTAAATTACTCATTTACTTCCAATTTGAGATCAAGATGAGTTTCTGTACGTCCTGTACAGTTTGTAATGAGGGCAACATTAGGATGTATTAAAAAAAATGTCCTAATCACAAACATTCACAAGCTCCCAAAAAGAATGAACGGAGAGTACAAAGTTCAGGGTCTTGGGATTTTAAAAGCCCTTACAACACAAAGTATAATGCCAGTTACCCTGAAAACGGGGAGAAATAAATGCAGAGAAGCTAAGAGAACATTCCTAGAGAGGCCAGAATTATGAGCCGTAATCCTGAATGAGACAGAGTCATTGCTTCATTGTGTGAAACTGCAGCAGCGACAGCAGTTGGACTAAAGGATTATCACAACAAGTGTGTGTGTGCGTGTGTGTGTGTGTGTGTGTGTGTGTGTGTGTGTGTGTGTGTGTGTGTGTGTGTGTGTGTGTGTGTGTGTGTCTGTGTGTGTGTGTGTGTGTGTGTGTGTGTGTGTGTCAGAGGGAAATGTTGTGATTCACAACTCTGAAAACATGTTGCTAAGCATGGAAACAATGGTGTGCGCACACACACCCACATGTAACTGCATGTGTATATTTTTGCAGGATTGTGAAGAGTTCAGAGCCTCGGCAGCACAATAACACAGAGAGTCCAAAACCCACTTCAACAGTTTCCCCTGCACATTTCTGGCGTTTTATGGAAGTGGCAGCATGATGTAATGCAGGAGGTCGCGTTGTCCGAGCGCTTGTGAGGGATGTTTTGACCGATTACCTCCCACTCTGACTCTTTATCTTCTCATCCCTCAAAACAATCATTGCGCTACTACAAAAATATTTGGTTCTCAGGAAATGACTGGCACAGAGAAAACTAATTCCTGATCCCTAAACATTCCTCCCACTCATGCCTGCACACTGGTTCATTCGGTGGCTTCGATAAAGTCAGTAAGTTGCTAATTTCTCCCTTCTAGACAAGGTCATCTCAGAATAAACTGACTTTATATTTATTTGTGTGTTTGCACCTTCATAAATAAGTGTCAGTGTCCTTAGTAGCCAGTGGTTCAGTTTTCCGTCCACCTCTAACAGGAAGGTCTGAGTGTTGAAGGTCAAAAGGTCAACAGCTTCAGCGAAGGTGGAAGCAGTAAATAGCTCCTCTTTTCTTTGAAGTACGATTTCAAGGGAAGTTGTGCAGATGCAGATACCAGTGCAGCAAGTCACTGATTATCATGACATGCGATGTGGCTTAGTTCCTCAAGATTAAATTAAGCCTCGTACCAGGAATCCACTGAGCATCAACGAGCTGGAATTCAGCTACTTTAAAAAAAAAAGTGAAGGTTCAGTTTTAACTCATTTTATTCTTTTAAGAGGTTCCAGAAAATTACTTATGTCAGCTCAAAGCAAATTAAATGAAGTTAAATCAACTTATACTTGCTTTCAATTGACTTAATTAAATTCTGGGAACCAGTTGACAAGGTTAAAATGATTCATGTCAAATTCATTGTAATAGTAAAATGATATTTACAAAGTTTATTCACTCTAAGTCTCATCCAGCAGACGCTCATATCTACAGCCCAGAAACCCCCAACGACGCGATAACACAACACATCAAAGAGGAAAAAGCGGTTTTATGTAACAGACATTCTTTACATGAGCAACTTATTTTGGTGACGTTTCCTGTGGTGCCATCATCAGGTCACACTCTGAATGCGTCCATGCAAAATGTCACATCTCCTTTTCAGGGAGTTAACAAGGTGACATAAGCATTTACCAAAACAGACCCGTGTGTCCAAGGAACCACAGCCTCACAGTCACCATATTCTTATTATCTGATAACTTAATACTTAAGTCTTATGTAATGAAACGCTTCCCCATAGAATCAATTATGTCTAATGAATGGCGCTCTTTCAGGTCTGTGAAAAACATATCAGACTATTTCAGGACAGAGTCACAAAATAACACAAACAATATGTTGCGTGAACATTTCTGTGTATAAGTTAAAATCAGAGTTGACATTTTTTTATTTGGGTTTTTTTCACTGGCTGACACAAATAATGAGCACAGATCTGCTGCCACATTGTGTTGTGTCACTGGTTTCATATGTATTTGCCCGCAGCCGTAACAGCAGCGTTAGTGAAAATAAGTCACTTTGTACTGTGATGAACAGCTCTTTTAATTTTACCTCTAAAGGTTATTTGTGAAGTTACCTAAAAAGTGGGTCATCATCCGCAGCCGCGGAGGACAAAACGCGCAGTGTGTCTCTAAAAGCTAATTTCCAAGTACGACATAGTCTATTTAACTGCGGCTCTGCTGCGCTAGAATAACCTTCACCGATGCAAAGGTGTGAAGAACATGCGTTCGGTCGCCAGCGTCCGTGTCGCGTGCCAAATACGCGAACGCCTCAGAGTTTCAGGCTCCTGCCAACGTGTGTGAAGTGTAGCGGTGACCCATGACTGGCTCAGCAGAAAACTTGCCCGTATTACGTTATGTACATCATTGCTTTAGAGTCTTACCCAGAACTGACTCCTTCAGACAATGTCAGAAATAGATGCTGTAAATCACTGTTACCTAAGTGTCCTTCCTCTCGCCCCCCACCCCCCACCAGCCTTGTAGCACTAGATTCTCCCTGTGACCTTTGACCCAGCAGGCCATACTGGTTTATACTGTCAAACTTCTTTTGCGTTTGTTCCTGAGTTTCAGAGGGGATTAGTGGCTCTTTATTCTGTTTAACTTAAACTGGGAATCTGCTGTTTTCTAAGTAGCGTCTGTCTAACTGTTGATTTACTGTCCAGATAACAGTATTTACTCATTCTACCTCCTCCACCGTCTTCCTACTTATTGTGTTCTTCAGCAAAAAGCTTTAACTTTAACACATCCAGATTTGAGGATTTCGGGCTTCAACACTAACTTTTTGTTAGTTTTTATCAGAACTGGTCTCCAAGTTTTGCTTTCACAGTTTCACAACATCCTGTATTCATCTTTTATGGGAACAGTGCTCGTGTACCTACTGGTATAGTGATAAGATCTAACACTTCTGGTGCTCGGCCAACTCTCAATATTAAAACTCAGTGTACATATCTCGCCCCTCGCTGCTTCAGCTGAGCCGTCATGTGGTCTTCTCTTCCTGCTTTAACCTGTTGACTACAACAGCTAACTGAACTGAGAAAAGGGTCTCTTAAGTGAAAATGTCTTCTTTGTGATGCAAACGAAGTCAATGACACTTTTATTGACGAATGACATGTCAGACGATCCCTTGGCGCTTGCTGCAACCACCTTGTCATCATGCACAAAAAAGCATATATGTATTTTATTTTAGCTGCAATATTGTGTTATTTAAAGGGAGAATTGTGTGATTCTGAGGAAAAAGCAACTGTACACTATGTAAAAAGTTTGTCTGTTCAGAAGGAAACTTGTCCATTGTCTTATCTTATATCTTCTCACATATGCCAGCGAGCAAAAATCTGACCAACGATCTTATAAAGATAAAAACAGTATTTTTCCTGGATTGTGCAACACGCAGGAATTTAGAGGCGAGTGTGCAAAGACGGTTTTGTCAGAATGTCTTGACATCATTTGCATTTAGTTAAGCAGAGTTCAAGTCACTTCATGTCATGGGACATGTAAATGAGAGGTGAGCGCCAGCAGGTGTAGCATTTGATCATGAGGTTGAATATTCCACCTGTCGCCGATTTTTTGGGTCAGCTTCCTTATCAGCACTTCCCTCCCGACTGCAGGTTGTTACTGGCTTCTCAATAATCCTTCCGTATTATGCAGCACACAGTAATTAGCTCTAAGTCATATTTTCCTTTGGCCTGAGGATTTTCTGGAGTTGACCTGCCAGCTGTTGGCTCACCAGCCACTCTGGGGCTCCATCTGTCTGCCTACGGTGTGAATTACGTCCTTAATAACCAGTCACAGCCACAAGGTGTCATGACAGAGCAGTGAACCAGTCCTGCATAAACTGACCAGGCAGACGAGCTGTATCCACTGGATTCTACTTGGCACGATTCTATTATTAGGCCGAATCAGCACAAACATGCTTCATGACGAATAGCAAATATTTCAGTAACTAATTAGAAATAGAATAGAAAATAGAAATAGAAATGAAAATATTAAAGCAAACAGCATAAACAAATATAATAAATATTAATTGTCCTTTCAACACAACTGTGGTCTAAATTATAGAGGAAGAAATATTAGATGTTGTGTCAAAATTCTACTATTTTATCCACATTTATATAATAATGTCTAATCTGTAAAACAAATCGGTTGTACTGGTTGACGTGAACATACACACACACACACACACACACACACAACCTGCTGTGTATTGCAGTGGCACTTCCCATGGATTATTTATTTGACTTGCAAATGACAGCAACTCTCTCAAGAAGACGTCTGTGAGGTCGGTGTGCGTTTGTGTGTGCACATGTGGGTGTCGGCTGGAAAGTGGGTGTGTGTGCGTGTTTAACTGTGTGTGTTTTATGTATTAGCTGTAAACATGTGTCCGTATCAGTAGGCGTGGTGGTCAAAGGGCTAATCTGTTGAGCCCTTGAAGGAAGGTGAACATTCAGAACATTCAGAAGGTGAACATGATTAGGGGACATCCACTGTCCCCTAATCATGCAACAACGGGTATTAGGACGCACGTTTTCTTTTTAAACGTTTAATAATACAAGGTGTGCGTCCGACCGCTCCTGATTTAGATTAGGCTTAATTACCTGTAGATTCTCCAATTAGAGAAAGACATTACAGCCAAACCTAGAGGTGAAATGTCCCATGTGCTTTGGTGTCAGAGTACAAACCAGGCTCTATCTTCAGTACATGAAAGCCTTTAGCTACATCGACTACAGTAAATCCTTCCTAGAAACAACCTCGTGGGCATGTTTTGAATACTTTTGAGGAAACAGCAAATTAGGTGCAGCGTGAACGAGAACAGCACCACCTACAGAGGCACCACAAGCAGGGGATCTTCTCAGTGTCTGACGGATGTGGTGATGTTTAATTTTACGTTAAGGGCAGAAACATCCAATGGGTGAGTTCAGCAGATGGAGCCAGAACCAGATGAATCTGACCCAGATGAAGACCATACGCACCCCACGATTCACTCCAAGCCCGTACAATATGTTTACATTACTGGTGCCAGACTTCACAGGAGGATGTTAATACACACAACCATGCTAACTTATTTGACTGTTTCACATTTCATATCTAGCATTAACATCATTCAAACCATCAACTATCCTCCTAACTGTGATATATAACCTCAAACTGAGCCAAAATCCTAAATGGAAACACGATGAGGACGTCGCAGAGAGCAACGCAGCAAAACAGAGAACGTGTGTGAATGAGTCATGCCATGAAAATGCCATGAAGTTGTCCCGAAGAGCAAGACTCACTTCATCCTTTACTGTGAATCATGACTATTCATCCAGTAGAACAGTGGGGCTTTATATCCAATTTGTGTACATTATCATACCACGCAACCAGCGCAAGTGGGACTGGCTGCAGCTCGTGGCCCTCGAGAACAACAGCTGGGGAACCGCATGGACCTCAGGTTCTTGATAACTTGAACGTATCGCTGCAGAACCGTGTGTCTTCTTTGTGTGTTTTAGGCAGAGGAACAACAAGAAAAAGTTGTTTTACAGTAACTGACCTTTTTTTAAGAAAAACAATTTGTGGGTGTTGGATGATCCACATTCCACAAGTGTTTTTATGGAGCGAGCAAGAGAAAAACAAAGTTGACAAACCTACAGTAAAAGGCAGAAGGAGGCGTCAATGCAGGCACGGATTTAAACCAGAGCAACCGAGGCACCGATTGAATTACTTTTCAGGTTATTATTTATTAAAGGTGAGGCTCAGCATCAATATATCACTGACAAATCCACTTTTGTTATTGCTGTAAACAAAGGCTACAACAGCGAAACTGCTCTGTCTGTTCTTCTCAGCTTTTCGCAGTGAAAGGTCACGTTGTTCTTCTTCTGTGCATTTCAAACGAGGCTTTCTGGCCGCATCATCGCTATTCAAATCCGCAGTAACCCACTGCCCCCTGCGTGCACCTGGGTTACGTGAGCTCACCTTGTGTGTGTGTGTGTGTGTGTGTGTGTGTGTGTACGCGCGCTCGTGCGTGTGCGTGTGTGTGTGTGTGTGTGTACGCGCGCTCGTGCGTGTGTGTGTGTGCGCGTGTGTGTGTGTGCGTGTGTGCGTGCGTGTGTGTGCGTGCGTGTGTGTGCGTGCGTGTGTGTGTGTACGCGCGTGCATGCGTGTGTGTGTGTGTGTGCGTGCGTGTGCGTGTGTGTGTACGCGCGCTCGTGCGTATGTGTGTGTGTGTGCGTGTGTGTGCGTGTGTGTGCGTGTGCGTGTGCGTGTGTGCGTGCATGCGCCTAGTGGCTACGTGTCATGTGTATTTGCATGCACACCTTATTATGCACGCATTCATATGTGAAGATGCGTGGGTGTGTGCTGTTCAGAGTTGCTTTGCCTGCGTGAGTGCGTGTGACATCCACGCGCTGCAGTCACCATCAATGGCGGTGTTGATCCGTTCCAGATGGGGGCTGCAGGCCCGGGAGAAGACTGCCTCGTTGTGTGTCCGGCAGCATCTCACACATGCACACTGGGTTGGCTGGCTGGGCAGATGGACCAACTTTGATCCCCAGGGGTGACCTCTATCAAAGCAGGGAGCAAAGGCTGACTCATGACAAAAACTGACTAGCTGATACATGTTTTACCTTAAGTTGATATGAATGGAGTAATATGAATGATGTGTTATCAGTCAGTACTTGTCCTTTTAGCTAAACTTACTACTTATTAACAGAATACTCCACCACCACCCTTCGTTGCCCCTCCCGCCTTCCCCTGTGTCTGACAGGCACACGACCCGGGGAGCGGTGACAAGACATATTCTCGGACCAGAGCAGCGCCGGCGCTCCATCTTTCCTACCTGCTACTGCTCAATATTTAATGCTCGGGACAAAAGCTACTTCAGGACGAGGCGCACAGTCCGCTTTAACTCACGGTGATGATTTTGAGATATGTTTTACAAACGCAAGAGATAATCTGCTAAAGCTGTGCCAACTCGAATGTGATTCCTTCACACAATCGTTGAAGCCAGCGTTGAGCACCACCACACGTCACGTTTTGTGGAGCATGACAGATATAATAGTGTTCAAAATCACCGGGACTGGAAATGTGAAGCCATGGTTCAGGCAGTTGAGTGTCAGGAACATATATCTTAAAAATGAAACCAAAAGCATACTGAGGTTTAATGGCTAGTTAAAAGGTTAAAAGAGGTCTACAAGACAAAGGCCGAACATTCATATTGTCCAACTGAGAAAAAAATCGTCATGGTTTGAGTTCTGTACAAACAAAGCCTGTCACAGAATCATAGATGAGAAAAGGCTGAAGCAGTTTCAGTAACAACCCACATCAGGCAGCTGTGGCTCTGACCTTTAACCTTTTCCCTGTTGCTTTCTTGGAATATTGATTAACTAGGGATGAACACTTACTACTTTAGGACCAATTGCATGTAAATCTAAGACTATAACCTCACAATTGATTTATTCTGGCCTTTTTCTATCTGTGAAAAACACTGAATTCTTGCTGTTTAAAAGTCAAAAATATTTTGTGTTGAGGCAGAAAAGATGAAAAAGGACAAAGACAGCCTGTATTTTAAATCAGTAAATCAGCCAGTCTGCAGCACATGGATCTGCTTAAAGAGTAGTTCCAGGTGTTGCCTGCTTCACTTGATGGTTTGTTTGTGTGCTTGTGTCCCCAGTTTGAATAGTGTAAGTGTCCCGTTTTAGGCTGTTTGTGAAAAACTGCAAATGTTTTTCCTTTTACTCACTTTCCTCGTCAGCGTGTAAAACACTGATTCACAACACGCATGCGCAGAAAAAAAGAAAAACTACATCTCGAATACATCTCGCAGCAGCAAAATAAATAAATAAAAACCAAGCACACAAACCAAGGAACACCTGCCGTGTTCATCCCTGTGTCACCAGCTGTTACAATGACAAGACACATCTTGTTCAAAATCCAGCCTATTTTAAAGCAAACAAGTTGTCCCTTTTCTGTATCGCCATGACTCATGTGCATGCTGAGAGGTTCGGCTGTGTGTGGTACTATTTTGAAAGAGCAGAAGTGCAAAACAGAGGTGGCCATGGAAACTGGCAGCATCCAATGGGAGAAAGGCAGATGGGTGTGTCTGGCTGATTGACAGGCGTGCGGTTCCTGCTTGAGTCCGTCAGGTTGATCAATCAATAACTTTTTACTGCACTCATTATTCTACGGCACGGGAGCAACATAATATAGTGGAGGTTTCTAGATAGGACAAACTGTTACAGGACGATGGAGGCTGTGTATGTGGCACGTGTAAAAAAGCGTAGCTGCTGCAGAGTTAGAAAATATTAACTTTCCACAACCTTAGGTTGCAAAGTCAAGGTTGGATCATTTGTTGCCCTCACTCAGTTTCTCAATTACTGTTATATTTAGATTTAAGTGTAAAGGTTTAAATGTTCACGTTAGTGTTTATTAGTGTATTTACACTTAACCAATATTTCACCTATTTTCATCACATCACATTACCCACCTGATATGTGGGAGGCAAACGTTACTGATTTATAGCTTTCTCTCATTCTTTCACTACAGCTGAAATGCCACTAACAAAATGCCCAACCAGTGTCCTAAATATATAAGTGTGTGATTATTTACAGGGTAATCTGGCTGCAGGGAGCTAAATAACAGTCAAAGTGTTTTGAATATGTTCCTGAATCTCACAAAAAAACTTGTTAGATAAACGCTTCTACAGCTTCAGTGTTAACACTGAAACCTCTACCGTCTCTCTTCATATTCTGCTAATTTTATTGGTAGTAGACACAGATGAACGACGTCACAAAAAAGTCATGTGGTGAGTTTATTAATGGTTTTCCATGGAGCAAGTACAGACACATACAGAGTCGTTTAAAAGGGAGGTCACAGGTTGAAGCCCGTAGCAGATATAACGGCTACTTAGGTGTCATTAAAAAACTTTAATGATTAAAATTGAAAATGTGCAAAAGAAGTAAGGATTATAAAGTAGAATCATTGGCTAGAAAGGAAAACAAATAACCTGTACCATTTTCTTGTTTCTTCAGTGAAAGACATTCTGGAGTGCAAGACAGACCTAAAATGTAAACACACACATGTGAAAATAAAGGTTCTCACACAATGCTAGGCAATACAGCATGGTTAAAATAATAGATAGATTAGATTATGACCTTATAATAACATATATTGCACCAGTTTCTTTGGTAAATTAACTTTGCATTCAAATTTGGGGCTTTAACCTGTGTAAATGTGCATTTTAAGTTGTTTAGAATACACGGTGACAAAAATTTGTAGGTTGACAACAGAAAATGTGTATTTGCTGTACTGGAGAAAAAGTAGGTCGTCTTGCTTATTACCAGTGTGATCAACGACCACGTATTCCTCCGCCATGTGGTATATCATGCAACGAGAAGGCGAGGCGAATAGCGACGCTGGCGGAGTGATTTAGGGAGGACTACACCCAAGCGCCTGTCCGATTGCAGGGGCTTCTCTTCGTTGCCTAGACCAGAAGAAAGCCGGGACGTGAAGGAGCCGGGGAGGTTTTGTTTGTTGGAGGCCCATTAAGCAACTGATAAAAACCGCTTCGTCTCGAATTCCTCGTCGCTCGGGAGACATTTGTGACGTAACTTTACCCAAATTGCTCTTTTCATCTTAGAACTAATTTCACAAATATGTCCTGGCAAAGCTACGTGGACAACCTGATGGCTGATGGCAGCTGCCAGGACGCGGCCATTGTTGGCTACACGGACGCCAAATATGTCTGGGCATCCTTCGTCGGCGGCACCTTTGCCAACATAACGGTAAGTGTCTTCTGTGGTTCAATTTTTACGATTACAAATGAGACAAATGTCGTTTTACTTTACTGTGCGTGTGCCTGCTTAGCCAGGCCTTGTTGAATGAGGAGAGGGCGAGCGGTGTGGTACGCATGGTATCCGGTGGTCACACACAAGATGTATTGGCACATAGGGACCGCTGCTTTGTAGCCTACTATCGTATGTTTATATGTAAGATACACTTATAGTCTGAAACGCAAAACAAGGCAAACGTTCACCTTTTTATATATATATAAAATTGACCCACCAGCACAGCCGGCGCGCACCTAAGCCTGTAACTAACGGGACCGCTAGACGAGCTAGCTTAGCAATGCTAATGAGCTAACTAGCCGTTTTTTCCCTGTGACAACGGCCCCGATAGGATGAGCAGGTTGGGAGCTCGAAACAAAAAAACAAACCACAAGGCGATAAGACTTTATCTGCTGCATTGTGTCATTTATATTTAATCCTGCTGTGAGCGTTAAACGACCTAAGCCGTCTCAGAGCGGCGTTGTCCAGCACTGTAATTTGAAGTTAACACCGATTAGCACGCTGCATCTCGCGGTTAGCCCGACACCGGTCATCTCCGCTGGAAAATCATTATTGGCTAACGCTACTAGCGCAGGGTTAGCGGCGCTCACATGCTTGCTTGGCGTGCTTATGGTTTTTCCCGTTTTTTTTTCCTACTCTGCTTCTGTGAATCCCACTGCCTCTACCGCCCCTTATTTTCCAAGATGGCGGACACGCTCCCAGTTTTTATTCATTTTATTCGTAGAAGCAAATTGAGGCTTTGGCGGTGAACATATTACGTTTTATACATGATGACTTTATTTCTGTTTCATGCGCGCGTTTTAAACGACTGTTGAGTTTGTCGAAAAATAAGTTGCATTGCGGTCAACTTAATCGTCTATGGCGATACCTTTTTAACCTCCATTTTGTCAAATAAATGATCGGTCAAAATTTCAAATAATCATGTGAATCTGACGGTTGTATAATTTTGACAAGCGCCCTTGGCTGTGGAATGACTTGCCCTGGTTTATACCAGCAAACCCTAAAGAAGTGTGCCGCCTGTCGCTACCATTACTTGGGAGTGTCCACTTGCGACCAGGGCAGGAAAACGAGGCACGTTCAATGAAGTGCTTGCTGCTTGTCCATGTGGAACCTCTGTGCGAAGCCACGGCTAATGTATCTGCTCACCACTGGCCGTTTTATATCCATTTGTATTTCAATTAAACGACGTGGGCTTGTGATACATTTGTGAAACTGCGGTTTCTTGTGACGAGGACTGGCCCTTTTTGAGGAATTGAACAGCCGGGGACCGACTTTAAAGTATCCGCAATGCTAATGCTATCAGAGGCAGCAGAAATCCCGTGCTTTTCCGTTTTCTTACTGAAGATTTTCGCGTGTGCCATGACTGTGCAGTTCTGGACCTGAGGGGGCGACGCCTTTTGTTCCGCAGATCGATTTAAACTACAAGACCCGTGTTAATGAATGTTATGACATATGTGGTGTCTTTTTTATATGTTCCGGAGAAACATCAGTGGCCAGATTAAAACAATCAGCACAATGTAGCACAGGCCTGAAAGACTTCCCACCGGGGGGGGGGGTAAAGGAGCTGTGTCTTTAAACAGACTGTGCACTTTTTTATTGTCTATCCAGGGCCGAGTATTTTTCCCTACGCTGTCCTGACTAAGGCCTGATTAAAACTGCTTGCTTCCTGCAAGATTTGCACACTAATTCTAGCGTGACAACGTTACATTAATATTTCTATTTATGTAGCTATATTTAGATTTTTGTCATTTTATACCTTAGTTGTATTCAAGTTTTATTAAACACTGCAGGCTTCTTTAAAATGAGCCTTTCCCTTCATTTACAATTGAACAGAAACTGGCAGTTTGCTGTAACTGGGTCAAAAATTAAAGAACTGACTATAATACATTTCTGCTTCCAAATTTAGGTCTTTTTAATCATGGTAGTATTTTAAGTTAAGGGCATTTTCAATGTATGAGTCAGTAAGTTTGTATATTTGCTACAGGTGAGTTGTTGGCTGCTGTAGAGGAGTTGTAGCGGATCTTGTATTTGTATAGCTGACAGGTGTTTACAGAGGCAAGTTTTTGCTTGCCACCTTGTAGAAGGATAATTTACATGACTCAGACATACTTGTTAGTCTAATTTCACCCTTGCATTTATCATGTAACAAGATTTAAAAGTTCTCACTTTGTGCACACTGGTGCTCGTTATTCTATCCTGTAGAATTATGTGGAAAAAGTAGGAATATTGCCTCCAATTGATGTTGAGGACAATTTTTACCTAAAGAGATTTATGTTCTGGATAAAGATGTGCACCTGACTTTTGCTTTTGTGCTTTCTTCCAGCCTGATGAAATTGACGTGTTAATAGGAAAGGATCGAGAGGGGTTCTTCACCTGTGGGCTGACCTTAGGCAATAAAAAGTGCTCCGTAATCAGAGACAGCCTCCAAATTGACGGTGACTGGACGATGGACATCCGGACAAAGAGTCAAGGAGGAGAGCCAACATACAACATTTCTGTAGGCAGAGCTGGCCAAAGTAAGCGCCGTATTGTTTCTTTATTTCTTTTTTTACACCCCTACACCCAAGTAGCACTATAGTGAGTCTGTAGCTTGCTTTGACTATAGTGCAATTAGTTCAGTCTTTTTATATACCTTCTGTGTTAATGCATGTTAGGCAGGTTTGAATGCACCTTTCCTCAATATATGGCATAGGTGTAAAATGTCAGTGGGTGAATATTAGCAAATTAGGATGGGAACAAGTATCTTGAATAACTGTAATCTGTACAGAATACTACATTCAGTTTGCGCTGATGGGCAAGTTCATTACAAGGTTCATTAGGTTGAGTTAAAAAGAGAGCTCAGACAACCTAACCAGTCATTTCACTGATCACTTCAATTATGAGAACCCTTTTATGAAATGGCTAAATCTAAACTGGTGTGGATCAGTTTTCCAGCTTATATAAATCAATCATTTCAATATGCAAGTTGTTTCATTGGCTCCTCTTATAAAAGCAGTGTTCTCTGGGCGTAGTTGGCTATAAACTTTACAAACCTAAATCAGCATCACTAACTTAACTATTACATGATCAAATCATTTGCCCCATAGTTTACAAAACACAATTTAAAGGCATTTACTGAAACCTTACTACTAGTTATGCTCTCTGAATACATTTTTCCAATGTGTAAATTTATTTTAACCTTTTTGATAAAGCCATTGATACCAAAGTGCCATTAGATTTAAAATTGCACATTCTGTGATACACAAGTTGGTGCAGCTTAAACTAAAGTTTCTCGACTTGAGCATTGTGCCAGTTTTCATGTTGCCTGTATGGGCCCCGATGCCTCATCGTCCTCGTTCCTACCACAGACTAAAGCTGGCAGGTGAGACTATAATAAACCATTTCCCTGTCTTTCCCTTTTCGCTCTGGTCTCACTCTTGGGTTAGTGTTTTCTGCTAACTACCTGAAATGCATGAATCTTCCTTCCTAGTTAACACACCCCTTTCCCTCGTTTTTAAAATAACACTCCTGCAAACAAGATTCTACTCTGGTACAAACGAAGTATTCAGGCACGTCAGGGCTCATGTATTGAGGAGAGGTAGTGGTAGCATGCCACTGTATGCGCATGTGTGCTGCTTTAGTGATGTTGAGAATTGGTAGAAACTTCACTTTCTTATTCTTTGCTGCTGGCATGTGGCATCTAGACTACAGATGAAGTAATGAAGACTAGATGCATGGAGAGCAGTTGGACAAGAAATCAGAGGTTGTCTGGATGTGGTAGTTTCTGGAAATTTTATAATTATGTAGTTAGTCTGAGTTTAATAAAGTAAAAGTAAATTTAAAGTAAGAATTTACATTTGAACAAAAAATTGCTGTTTCTGGGTTCTGGTAGTAATTTTCACGGCGGTCACTATTTTGCTGATGTAAGGTTTTTTTTTTTTTTTTTTTTTTTTTTTTTTGGGAACACCAACTTCAGTTCATTCACACTGGACATCAGGGATTGAAGCTAGCTTTGCATGTGTCCTTTACGTGTGCTCACTTCCTGTACTCACTGTCCTGCTAATCTTAATGTGACTTGTCATGTTTCACGAGCAGCAGCACAGATGAGAAAATGAATGTTTGGGTACAACGCAGCCTTTGGTCCTAGAACACCGCTTTGAGCTTCCTGTTCTGTTGTCCTCTTGTGTAGCAGTCTTGTCTGCATGCAGCTTTTGACTCTTCACTATTCACTTGTGTGCTCACCACACCTTCTCTAAATGTCCCCTCTGTCTCTTTTCTTTCAGTCTTGGTCTTGGTAATGGGCAAAGAAGGGGTCCATGGAGGCGGATTGAATAAGAAGGCATACTCGATGGCAAAATACTTGAGGGATTCAGGGTTTTAAATCTAGTTTTATGTAGCTTGTGCAATGTAGCTGAGGAAAGGAAAAGAAAACAAAGTACAAAACTTAAAAAAAAAAATTACAGAAATCTATCAAGCCCATGTTTCCCCCCAAATGGTCTGAAAAGAAAATACCAGGAGTATTTAACGCAGCACACGGCTCTGTCTCTGACTTACTCGTGTATAGAAGGTGGTAAAAGTATTTTCAGCCCTGCTATCATGTCCATTTATATTGTTTTTTTCCTTTGTGTACTCCAGCAATGGTTGTGGTCATGGGGAAGGAAGGTGTCCATGGAGGGCAGCTCAACAAGAAAGCATATCAGATGTGCGAGTACCTGAGGAAGTCCGGATACTAAAGCAGCCTGTACCCAGCCACCTAGCAGCTCGCCCTTACCACCCTGTTGCATTTCACACTACTTCCAGTCCTAGTTGTTACTAGTAGTTAATTTGTTTTTCTTTCTGCCTTCACTCCTCCCAATTTGTTGTGTTTCCCAAACAAGCCCCTTTCCCTCTCCCCTCCACACTCGCGCTGTGTACTCTACCCCTTAAGCACTATAATTTGATCCATAGCAAAGATGAGCATGTTGCTAACAGGATGTCATGATAAATCTGTACTCAACAAGACCAGCAAAAAAATTCTGGCCAAATACTTTGACAATAAAAGCTGTAATGTCAATTTGCAGTAGATATTTCTGTTTTGGTGCCCATTTCATAATCCCTTCCAAAGCCCACACACGCTCTTCTCCAAGCAGCCGATGCCTTTGGTATACTTGAGTGGTAACAAAGCTCAGTGTCTTCCTCTTTTTATTTCCCTGTCAGTTATATCTGGAAAGGGTCATATCTGGTCCACTTGTCATTTCACACTACACCCACCATCACCTCCTTCCACTCTTAGCCAAACTGTTCTGTTCTCATCCTTTTTTCATGCAAGGCAGAGGCCACACTACGAACATTACCTGAAACGCTTGTCTTCACCAAACACTACGCATCAACCCAACCATGGGTGGATGCTTTGATCAGCTCAGTTAACAATCAGTAACTGGTGTCCAGATGCTGGTAGCCTCATCACAACTTCCCTGACTACACAAGCCCATGGACATTCCACAGTAACAACGGCTCAGGCACTTAATACTGTTTTGTTTGCCAGCTCCTGTAATGTATACTTTTTTTTTTTTATTCTGTTGTTGAAAGGCTGCCATTTTGGACGGTTTATATCCCAGCATAACCACCTGGAAGTGTCCATTTTTTTTTTTTCTCCTTTAGGACCAAGTGTAGTCTAAGCTTGAGTGTTTATACAAATGCTCTAAACCATGTGAAGGATGACTGCTAACTTTTATTATTTTTGTTCTTTTTCAAAATGAAGGAAACACTAACCGAAGAGTAATTCTTACTGTGGTTAAATATTTAGCTACGGGGAGGTAAGGGTGGGAGTATCAATAAAATGATCATTTCATTTGTTTTCTTATTTAGAAGACGACTACATTTGTACAAACCCGTGCTGTGTTGATAACTACAAAACTGTGGAATAAATGGCCTTCTACTCTAGTCAACGAAGCTCTGGGGTATCACATGGTCTGTCCATGCTCAGTACTGCTGACTGTAACGTCCAAATCAAATGACCCTTTCAAAAGTAGGTATGACACTTAATAGCAGATGGGATTGGTTGGAACGATGACATTCATGGTTGTCTTGTGGAAACGTAACTGCAGAACCTGTGTATCCTGTGCCATAATGTAGACAGATCTGTTGTAGGATGGATTTTTACCCACTGTCCACTAAAGAGTTATTTCATTGGCACTTTTTTTTTTCTTCAAAGCTTTCAGCACCACTGTTTAGGCCTTGTGGGAAATGTGTACTCAAAACTGTTTCAAGTCCTGTTTGATTTAATTTCCTTTTCCTCACTTTTTTTGTTCTTGCATCTGGGATTCAGTCTCTATATTGCATCTGATTTCATATGCATAAACTAAGAAATGCCATAAATTGATTTATCACCTTGTTTACAGACAGATCAAATAAATTTATTCCAACCAGATAAGTGTTGGTTTTTATTTTAATTAAAGCGGTTTTGGGGGGATGTGCCAAGTCTCTTAATTTCCACGGTTATTGTAAATATCTTGGGTGGAACTGTGTAATATCACCTGAGGCTATTGAATTGGGATCGGTTTCCAAATTTAAGTGCAGAAAGAGTGACCTCACTTGGAGCAGGCCATGGATGATTGTTTAAAGCCCAGTGTACACTGAGGATTTATAGGCTAGCGCGTTGAAGCTGTTTGAAACGGTCTTTTGACACCAGTGGTCTTAGGAAGTTTATTGGCGTTGCTTTGACTGCAGGTGGACAATGATGCACATTTTACGTACAAACACGATTAAAGCATTTCATAGCAAGTGTACTTTTCATTTTATTGAAGTGAATTCATAGAGAACAGATACGTGAGCGACAAAACACTGATGGAATATTTCAACTGAAAAAGGCAACATGAATTATCAAGAAAAATCTAGCAACAGTGGGGGGGGGCATTGAACAGTATTAAAAAGACAAGACCGGTTAGGAGTGCACGGTGGAACCCATCAACCAGGAACCAGGTTCAATGAAATGATAGATCTGGAGCAGCCAAATGAAATTTACCACAGGCAACGTGGACACACTTTCCACTCAAGTGTCTCTCAGCACTTTGCACAAGTGTAACTTCTGACACGCTGTGGCGTCACAGAGCACAGTCTTCACATCAAACATGTTTCTTCACCTCTTACAGTGAAACGCTTTAAAACAGACCGACTGTGGCACAGAACACAGACTGGAGCATCGGGGCTCCTTCGTACGCAAGACCTACAAATACATTGGCAAAAACGCTTTGCTGTGGTTTAAATGATTCTATCGTCCATTAATGATAGTTGAGTCTTACAAAACAAGATGCTGCATAGCGTCTTAAGGTGTAGCATGAAAATGTATGTACAATAATGAGCTTCCCAATTATTGTAAACACATAAGAGAAAGCTAAAAATGTAACATACTGTGGTGCATACATCATATTTACACAATATCCTTATTAACTTGTCATTTTTGTGATCTTGTGACCTCTGAACATTTTTCACTAACATTTACTGACCAACAGGGTACAGACAAACTACTGTACGTCAGTCCAGCTACGTCTCCCGATCAGCCCTGACTTCCTGTTAGACACGAAAATCAACATTTTACTCAGAATCGTGTCAAACGTAAAACATAAAACAGATGTGCTGAACCTGTAGGATACATTACGTATTGTTATCTAGCATTGTTAGCAGTGACAGAAGAATTTCGGATGGTCAATCTGTTAGGGGCCCTCCAGATTCTCCGCGGCTGAGGACGCTGTGAGGGCACTCGTCTCATTTCTTTCTGACCGATCAGACCAGCCATGAATCAGTCAAGCTCGGGGCAGGTCGTGCTCGTGGTCTTCGGAGCACGGCTGCTGCATCTGCACCACCACAGTCTCCACGGTGTCCTCCTCCCCGCTGTCGCTGCTGTCCAGCTCGTCGTCCTCGTACTCCGAGGACTCCTGGTCCTGCTCCGAGCGCGACGCCCCGGACATGGTGCCGAAGGAGTGGGCGCTGGTGGAGGCCAGCGAGCGCAGCAGCGGGGTGCTCTCCGACACCTCCTCGTTCTCCTCAGGGCTGCTGTCCCCCTCCTCGGAGTCGGAGTCGGAGTCGCCCTGCGAGGGGACCACCTTCTGCTTGCACACCGGGCACGTCTTCTTAGTCTTGGTCAGCCAGGGGTCCACACACTTACTGTGGTAGGCTGTGAACCACGACAAGGTTAGTGCTCCGGACTGAGGAGCAATCCCACACTTTGTTTCAGTATTAACCACAGTCATAAAACACATTCAAATCACAACTGCACACACACACTCACAACACAGGATTTGCTGGTTGTCTTTGTGTAACTTGGGTTGGAGATTACCAAGCCATTCACAATTTGGGGACTTTTTATAAATTGAAAAGTTTCCCCATTAATCATAGTCCAGTACAAGATGAAAATGACGTCACTCTGGCGTTTGTTTCAGATTTTCTCATACTGAAACGTCCACACTCACCGTGAGAACATGGCAGGACTCGGAGTTTGTCTCCTTCTTCGTATTCATCCAGGCAGATGGCGCAGACATCGTAGCTGTCGCCTGGGCCAAGAAGACGGAAAGAATTAGTGTAGCTGATCTGAACCGAACAGAATGCGATTCAATGATTAATCATCGCACTTTGCCAGTGGAAACGCACATGACGATACAGATGTAAATCCAGTTATTTCTGCAACTATGGCAGGACTTCAACCACCAACCTGCCATGGTGATTTCTGATATTTAAGAAGCTAAACAGAGTTTAACCAGTCCAGGCATTTTGCCAACCTTTGCATCACTCATCACTTTGACCAAATTATTTTCCTCTACACACCCTCCAAATTATGTGCTGTGACATGGAGTTCTATCACACTTAACAGTGGCCTAATATCTTCAATGTTACAACAAGGATGGTTGTGACCGTGCAGCCAGCGTAGGTCCGGTGTGTTTGTATTGTCTGAAGATGATTAACAGCAGGTGGGGCCAAGATGTGTCAAGAGCTCCAGCTGCCTCATGATTCCCATTTCCTCAAATTCTTCATCTCATTTCCAAAATAAAGTATGTTCCTACCAACCCCCATCTAGTCGGTGGCCTGCAGGCAGAGTCGCTCAGCAGCCAGTGCTGCATTTCCTGATGTTGGAGGAGGAGCAACGTCTCTCTGTGCACTAAAAGCTCAGGAATTTATCAACGCACTCCCTTTGAATACCACAGCGGTCTTCTCCTTTTCCTTCCCTTCCTCTTCCCCAGGCTGGGCTGCAGGGAGGCGGAGGCTCTGGTCCGGTGTGTTTATGTAAGCTCTAAATGAGCATGTTTTCCCCGACTAGGCTGTGTGTGTCCGTGCCAAGGCTGCATGTGACCGTATAAGGATGGGGAGTCACACAAATCACGGCCTCCCTCCCTCTCGGCTCCCTTTTCATTTTCTCGCGGAGCATCAGCAACTTTGAACCTCCAGCTGATACTTCCAGCTTCGCTCCATCTCCCTCCTCACACGTTCAGTTCCACTTTTTCCCCCCTAAACGACCACCTTCGCCCACCGACATCCCTCCTTTCCTTCTGGCGTTACTCCAGAGCGACCTCCATCTTTTCCTCTCTTTGTCACTCTCCCAGCCAGGCCAGCGTTGGAGCTGGCGTGAGGGAAGGGGAACGTTTACACAGGCATGGACTCTGTATACACTCAGGAAATGCTCAACTGTGGCACCAAACTATTCTGAGTGAAGCACAGAAAGCCTTAAGACAATGAACCAGGGAGGATATCATTTGATTCATATGTAAGATGTTACAATCAGAGTTTTAATCCTCTGTTTTTAACACAATCTGTAAACGTACATTTTTTAGTGTAGTGCGACGCACAACACTTGTAGATACTAACATTCTAATACTAGTGAAACAAGCGGGGCTCCTGTGTGAGAAACCTGCAGTGCTCTGCAGCAGACCGTCATTCACAGTCTGGCCTGGTCATCCCTCGCTGGGGAACACTTTCCTTCACTTGTGCTGATCAAAGTGCTTCGCTCCTCATTTCCAAAAGCTCCTGCCACAGGCCGGCTGTGTTACATCGTTGCTGCGCACATATTAACATACAACAACGTAGGTTTTCATCTCATATCAAGACCAATATTGTGTGCTCAGTTAAACTTTGCCTCTGACTTCTTTAGATGCTAAAATGTTATTAGCAGCATCCATGTTTTTCAGAAACTGGGAATTCCCTATATTTTATTTTTGGACCAGTAGCACATCTTAGACGGGCTCGTGAGCCAGTGTAGCTTTTTCATTAATCAGCCGGCCTGGCAGCATTCCTCGCTCTCAGAGGAACAACGTTGTCCTACTGAACTCCGGATGAGCAGTGACTGTGTGTAGCAGGGAAGGAGTGAATGACCGATGGAGGAGGAACATAAAAAAACACACACACACAATAAAATGCTTCTGGTTGAGCCGACCAGACAAGAGCGGTGGCAGCGAGCACTCGTCTGTGCTGACATCAACATGCCTCACACACGGACGGCTGAGATACTGCAGCTGCTCTGTTCTGTGTGTGTGTGTGTGTGTTTGTGTGTGTGTGTGTGTGTGTGTGTGTGTGTGTGTGTGTGTGTGTGTGTGTGTGTGTGTGTGTGTGTGTGTGTGTGTGTGTGTGCTTCCCGCCTATGGCTTGGAGGAAGACAGCAGAGGGGAGGGGTGGACCGGCTCGTCAGACTCGGGGAGGGATCAGACTGCAGGTCAGGGGTCGGCAGGGAGGTCCAGAGCCTCTCAGCTGAGGGTTCCCCTTCACATCCCCACTTCACTGTGTGCGCGCCCAGGTGCACGAGTTCACTATTCAAGTAAAAGACAGTTACTGGCAGAACTTGGCACCACAGGCCCAGATCTCACTGTCAAGCATCAGGCGTATGGCCTAAGTGGGGATGACGCAAGGCTCTGCAATAAAACCAGAGCGTAAATCAAGCTTAGTGGCAGAGCGGCGCTGCACGCTGACAACCGTGGCCGATGCCATTACATAATCCTGTACATTGACACGGATCGCTGCAGATATGTTCCAGTGCTGCTGGCCAGACTGGTATTGTGCAGCAATTACATGGGTAGCGTGCTTTTCATTAGGCCATTGTGCACCATTAGGACAGACTCCCTTTATGTTGTCTACTCTTTGCTTCAGCCAGACCTCCATTTCCATATATGCAAGTGTGACATTATTCAATATCCAACGTCCCCACATCTGACCTAATTCTACACCAGAATTGTCAGCTGACTAGCTGCAACATTAATAAAACCAAACTAGCCAATAGCGACAGAGGAGCGACATGTATGAGATGGACTGGTAAAAAGAAAGAATCGATAACTCTTTCTGCCACAGGGACGTAGAGAGATGATGGATTCAGTCGGATAATGTCAGTGTGAGCTCCTCTGCCAGGGAAGGTAGATGGTGGGCAGACACACTCGTCAGCACAAAGGCATCCTGCCAGCACAGCAGCAGCTTAGGCTGTGGCTCATCAGCTGGTTAACATCTTCTCAAAATGACTTCACTCGCTAAGAAGCGAACATAAACATCGCGCTGCATTTCTAAACGCTCCCGCCTCCGATTCACACTAACGCAGCACAGATAAAAAGCCAGCTTTGGTCCCTGTAGTGCCTCAGTATCATCTGAAACATACAGCACTTCTATTTAACACAAAGGGGTCCTGAAATACATGTAAACTTCACAAATGCCACGCTAGACGTTCATGATCTTTCACCAAAGACAGTGCCTTTAAATGTTTAAAGCAACGACAGCATCACAGAGTTCCTGCTCACTATAGCGTCATCTGTTTAAAGCCCCCGGAGTCTAAGCTCAGCATTATCAACCGTAGCGGAGGCCAAGGGTGACATTAGGCATCCTTCCCACTCACATAAACAGGTTCCGACACCCTGTCCAAAAACTTCAGTGTGAGACATGGAAAAGCAGCCCACAGTGCTTTAAAGTTCAGGCAGGAATTGAGGTACACTGTGCTGATAGCAGCCCCACCACCCCAGTACAGCGTTATCATGCTTTATGTGACTACATATGACCTGTTAACAGAGGTCCAGGCCCACTGATGCCAGGTTGTCCTGTTATGGTGATCCCATGCTCAAACCAGGCCACCCACTCTCTCGCCAAGCTAGCATTGCTACAGAGGGTTGTGCCTAAAATGTGATTAGGTGGAGATTCGGTTTCCCCTTCCTGTGTCGCCGAGTGCTCTGACTCAGCTGAGACGAGCGCAGACGCCGCCCCGGAGGCCGTTTCCTGGATATCTGAACTCCCTGCTCCGGTCAAGGTCGACTGTAGCAGCGCCTGCTGGAAACCCTGAGTCAGACTGGGTGCTGCTCACAGACACGAGCAGCAGAGCGCATGAACCACAGAGAGCGATGTGACCAAAACAGCTATCTGAGCAACGCATGCTTTTAGCAGCGTTGCATCCGCATCTGTTCCTGCCAGGCGGGGAGGAGCAGCCTCGCTCATAACCCCGTCAATTAGCAGCTTTGCAAGGGGGCTACTTATTATACGCCACCCGTAGACTATAAAGCTGCCTGGTGTTTCCCTCTGCACAGCTGATGGTACTCAGGGGATTTCCAGTCTGCAGAACACAGCTGCTGGAGGAAACACGGCCACCACAAAAACAAAAGAAAAAGTAAATACACGGACAAAATTAGCTTGACCGTAGCAAAAAGGATTTGCATTGCAAAACAAAGCTATAGCCAGGCTGACCCTTGTAGCAAGCACGGGGAGGAAGCCAGGAGCAGAACCTGTAGGTTTCAAATTCACACAAAGATACGGCAAAGCCTCCATGAACCACTCATCTCACTTATTTTACTCTGTCCCCAGAACCACATGACACCTACTGTGGGGGGGTCACATGTCATCCAAAATACACTCAGCTTTTTATATGACTCAAACTACATTCCAACCCATCGTGTGTCCGGTCTCAACAGAGAGAAGCCCTAATCAGCCACAGAGGGCTTTGTGGAAAAAAAAATCAAGTCCACATTAATCGGATTAACTCAAAGGTGCAGGACTTGAGGAAGGAATGATGTGTCGTAACGCTGTGATGACATCTCTCTCATGGACTGAGTCATGTGAGTAAAAGCAAAATAACATCAATAATGACTCTAGAGGTCAAAGGTTAGACGACAGAATCAGCTGAAAGTTAGGTTCGATACATTCACTGTGCTGCAACACAGTGTTTATATAAATGTCAGGTATTGAAGCACTCATAAAATTCTTTCTTACTGAATTTCCTTCAGGAGACGTTTATTCTGGCTATAAATGACTAATATTGCAACATTACCGTCTTTCGTACCTTTTTTGAACTTGTGAATTGGAAGCTTCTTGAGCTGATCCTTGCGCAGGCGGCTCCTGCGCGCCCTGTGTCGATCCTGCACAAATTTGGTGATCTAGTCATAGCGGAGAAAAGAAAATCCATCACCATCCTCAAAGGAACACAGAACAAAATCGACACATACACACATCTTTGTGGTCCAGGTGCTGAATCCAAAAAAATGTAACTGTGATTTCGCTCTCCCATGCAACACTGTTAAATCAGGACAATGCCAGACAGGAAGCTGATGGCGAGCTGGTGTGGACTTGTAACAAGCACAGACACCTGAAGTAACAGCCGGCGTTTTCCTGCTTTAGTTTTTAAGTTCAGAACTAAAATAAACCACTACTGCACCTACCATGAAAACAACTATGAGGATGAGGCAGATTCCCACAATGATGAGGAAGGGGATCAGGTAGTACTCCAGCGGCAGGCTGAAGTCTGGCATCAGGACCACATGTCCCCTGAAAGACGCAGAGCATGTGTCAGGTGATGAAAGCATCCTAAACATTGTGTGACAGTGACCGACACAGTTCGTCAGCTCACACGCCGTGCGACGGTCACGTTCACATTCCTCTTTAAATATAATGGCATTTTACACCGTTAATTACTGGGCCCTGCAGCTCTGCTCCAGTCAGATTTGCAGTGTTGCTAATTTGGTCCACAAAGTCTTAGTCTAACAGACACGTCAACTGATTTAAAATGAGAAAAATGTACTTTAATACTGGGAAACATTCCTAACTCTCATTCCTGACAGACGTTTCATTAGCAGATTATCTGTTAAAGCCCTGAACCAAACATGTGTTACTACATAAGAAGGTTTGAGTGCAGACTTACCCCTTATCATAAGCATAGTCCTCCTTCAGAGAGTTGGCCGTCTCCTCACCCACAAACACAGAGGGGATGTCTATCTGCTTCATGATGTCCACTGAAAAGGAACACAATAAAACAAAAAGTTCATTTTAACACCCGACTTCATAGAGCAATTACGAAATGTATAGTTCCAGTCTGGTGTTGATGGTTTGTTGGTGTGAACCCACCACTAATAGCAATAATAATAATAATAATAATAATATAGATTCACTGTAGGAGAGTGATGTGGTCTACAGGCCATCACATCCTTCAGTACATGGTAATTCCTATAGATCATGCTCATACTTCATAATACAGTTAAAGACGATGTCTTGTGCATATTTACCTGAACAACACCTGTGTTGGATGTTTGCTACACAGAAGAGAGGGAGGTGGTGATAACTTACGATCGTTGGATCCCATGCTGATTAAGTCATCAGAGTCCACGTTGTGAACAATGGCTGCCTTGTACCCGGCCTTCTGGGCATTGAGGACCTGTGAGCAGACAACATATTTGTGGCTCGGTTCTTATACACGTCCACACAGGTGCAAACCACCTCCTCAGTAGGCTATTACTACAGCTGGACTAAAACAGCTCTAAGTGGAGGCGTTTATCTTGATGACAGGCGTTGTGTGTCAGGTAATGTGAACAAATCTAATTTCCACCGTCTCACGCAGCAGCATCGAACCACATTAAACATGATGCAGAAGTGAAAGTGAGGTCCGATTCCGCTTTTTAGGGTTTTAGCCTAGTGAGGTCGAGTCCGGGGTCAAATGATCATCCATGTGCACTCAAACGCATCCTGTTCCCTGTTCAAAGACATTGTCTGTTGCCGATTTAAAAGGAGACTGCTTATATTTCTCATACTAAGCAATATTGGGCATTAATGTCTCAATAAGATGTTTGTAAATTTTCATGCCAAGAAGCCCCACAGATCGTCCACACTGCCCTTCTCAACGTGTGCATTTCCAGCCCCCTGGTGGAAAACGCTCTTTTAGGGGTCTCTGTCGCACGTGAAGTTGATCGCCACGCCTCTTTCCAGAGATGCGCATGATGTCATACAGTAGGGGTCAGAGGTCACAGCATCCAGCTTGCCGACGCCTGGCTAAAGCTAGCGGATATCGCTTTAAAAACAAACTATTAGCAAACAAAAACAGATTTTAAAGGATTTCAGATTCCCAAGAATCGTTTAAACCTCACTAATTCTGAGCCTGCTGATGTAAATGAACATCATAAAACATTATAAAGCCACTGCAGCTTCCAAGAGGCCCCAGGGAGTACAGTATGTATGTTTTCCCTTAATCCTCAGCTGATAATGCTTTTACAACTTCCTGGAAACGTTAACACAGTAAAAGAATAAAAAGGGACACTCCTGAGCAGCAGAGGGCCATGTGTGCTGCTGCATGGCTGCAGGGGAAACCGACGGAATGAGGATCCTCCATCTGTGGGGCTGTTTTTGTGGCTCTGACACACTACAGAGGCTTGAGCATCCTGTACAGCCATTGTTGTGGCTGATGCCTCAGCAGATGTGGCGGAGGAAATAGGATGTGAGAAAATAATCCTGGAATGAATCATTACGTGCTCTCGCACAGAGAGGTGGTGGTGCTGCTCCGTCATGGCAGCGCCGCTAAAGCTCAGCGTGTCCAAGCTTAACAATATACAGAATTAATGGACTCCAACAGCCTCTAGACAACAACGTTTCATCACCAACGAAACAAACTGACGCAGGAGACGTATCATTAGTCAACTAACGCTTGGCAAATCTTGTTCCCCCAATAACAAGTACTTTTTATTGGTCTAAAAAATACTGAAATACAGGCCATGTTTCATTTGAGAGGCTACATTTTGTTCACACACACGCACAATAGCATGGCTCCTGAAAAGCACGGGACGTCACAGCGTAACGAAACCAAGGGCCATTTCTTCCCTTGACTTCACTACCTGAACCCACTGCAGGAAAACTGATGTGGCTCATTAGTCAGCGCATGTGCCACCCTCCCGTGGTAGATTAACGACGGTGACGTGCAGGCGGTGCCGGAAGAAGGAGCGAGAGAAACGCCGGCCGAGTCAAACGACGCCAGGCCGCTGACGCTAACCTCGCCGCTGACGCTAACCTCGCCGCTGTGCATTAAACTGCACGAGGACCTGCACTTGGACCTATTGTGGCCTGCGTGTAGATGCAGCCCTCCTTTGGCGGTGCCCTGTCACTGTAATTTTATGCGCAGGCATACGTGAAGCAGCGCGTATGGCAGCCGCAGTGCTCAGAGCCCATGTGTTTGCCTGTGAGGGAGTATTGTGTGGAGGTATCAATGGCTGCTGTGTGCACTTAGAAGCAGGCCGTCTGGACGAGCGACGCACAAAGTGACAACTTTGGGAACGTGCACGTGCTTTGAGGAAGGAGAGAGAGAGAGAGAGAGACGGAGGCTGATTTACATTCTTCCTGAGAAGGCCGTGACAATCAGCGGATTGTCTTTACGTCTGCGCGTTTTTACAGAACCTGCATTAGAAGTGAATGCACTGTGCTGCACAGCGTGCAGTAGGTGATGAAACGCGTCATGGTGTTTACTACTGCCACAGTAACAGAGCGAGACTTGTGCTCGGTGTCGTGTAAGGGATCTGCAGTGAAAGTAAGAAGCCATGATGGCTGTAGTCTGTCTAGATGGCAGCGTGTGCTGCACTCAGTTTTACTGGGATCTGCAGAGGAATTCAACCTCTGCTGTTGGCTCACCCCTGTGTTTGCATGGGCAGAGATAAGGACATTCAAAGCATTCCTGAGACTGAACGGAGGGAGGAAGCAGGAGAGTGCGACAGAAAAGGAGAGCAAGAGAACGGGGAAAAATGAGATGTGGGGAAAAAGAAAAATCAATAATGCAGAAAGGGATGTGCTGACTGACCCCCATGGTTTCTATTGGGGCAGTACAGATAGAAGGCTTGTTTAGAAACACGAGAGAAAGATTTTCCTTCCATTAAAATCAACTTAAAGTTATATTTTGCGCTCAGAGAAGAGGAATTGTCAATCAGCTTCACCTGCTTTGGTGCTAATGAACGTGACAATGGAGATGGAAAAGCAAGACAGCCTCCAAAATGGGAACAATAGCAGTGTGGCGTTCATGGATTTCATCCTCAGAGCTGTTGTAAAAGGCTCAGCTTCATGTTCCTGGGTGACTGACACCACCAAACCCCCTGAACACAGTCCAAATCAGCGCCTACGGGACATTTTGTACCAGTAAACGTCAGAATGTCATTCTGTTCTGAATAAATTAGACATTTTAAACGTGTAGACTGTCACATCTTCATCAAGGTCAGACCAGCTGCTGTGTATTGTTCCTATGAAGTGAAAAAGTAAAAGAGAAAACTAAGAAGCAAAGTGCCTTTCTCAAGGACATCTTCACATCTGCTGTGACTTGACTCCACAAATCCTCCACCCAATCGTTCAACAGATCATTTTTCCCAAGTTTCATGTTTATTTATCTTTATTCATTATTATACCGACCAATTAAGGAGATCAAAAAGGAGGTTGTTTGTCATAAGCTTTTGAAGATGTTAAAACACACAGTGACCTCATTAAAGCTCAGTTCCAATCAACACTGACTGATATAATTAATTGGGTAATGATAGTCATTACTAACCTATGTAAACAATTCAATGTGTGGTTTTTGTGGCGGTACGTTCAGTGTTGTTGATCTTCAAGAAATATCTGGAGTGTCTTCTGAGACAAATAGCTTTTCACTCTAAAGCAAGTCCTTAATAACAAAATCCTTTTTTTAAATAATATCTACTCTTAACCAACATGTGTTTTCTCAGACTCACATACTGGAGATGGTAAAAACTAAATCCAAGTCACAAACACGTAGAAAAGCAGCGTGAGCTGCGTGAAGCGCCCCGTGACCACAGGCCGTGTTTGTGTCAGGCAGCTTCCTGTGCTGAATGTGAAACACACAGGCCTCCACTCACTGTAAAATGAAGAAACGGTATTTCGAGGTACTTTTCCACTACAGGTCACCGCAGGCCTAATATTTGTGTGCCTGTTTGTGTGTGTGCACATACTTAAGTGTGCAGTTCCCACTGGTCACAGATGACTGGAAGTGTGTAAATGGTGGAGCACCTGGAGCAGCCGCGCTCCCTCTCGGCTGGACTTTTCTATCAGAGAGCCACAAAAAGCAAAAGCCTCTGTATTTGAGTCTGGCTGCTTTGTAGAGGTGTTTCTCCACCATAACCAATTAAGAACTCACCATTTACCAGTTAGATACGCTAGATATAATCATGTTCTGACTAAGATGGGAATAAAACAAACCTCGGCACACATCTCCATATAGAAATCGGATAATGTGGACAGTGATGCTGATGGCTTCACTATTTCACGCTGCATCAACTCAGGGACTGACTGTGTCAATAATTACTAAATCTTGGCCTGTGTGTGGGAGTATGTGCTGCCACTGCATCTCCGCACAGGGTTTTGCAGCTCAGACACATTCACTTCTCCTTTGCACATCCCTCTTCCTCGTCTTTATTCTTTGATCCAACATCCTCGTTGCCATTTCATCTATTTTCCTATGCATTTTCGTGCAATCTCAGCCATCAGAGTGGACCAGTACAGAACTTGCTGCAGTCGCTGGCCTGCGTTTGCATAGAGCAGTCTTGACCTCAGCTTTGTGTAAATGAGACCAGGCAGCACACCACAGTTTTCACATGTCGCTGAAAGCAAGTGTTGCCTAAATGTGAAGCTGTCACATTTAGGCACCAGTGCAGCCAGTCAGAGGAAAGCGTGTCTCCATCAGCACCTGGGCCCGGTCATCATTCACTACCAGGTTAGCCACGTTAGCCATTACAATTTGACCTTGATCTGTTAATTCTTCCAAGGTCAAGTTGGACTTGTTGTCCTGGCAACATATGCTCAAAGTCAAATGCACTCCTGAGCAGGTTTAGTAAACAAGACAACCTCTGAGGTGCCCTTAGCTCTGCCGGTAGTGGAAGAATGGACAGATAAGAAAAAGTTCAGGCTCTTCCACTGTTTCACTTTGTCCTAAACTAAATTAGATGCAATAGGACCTCCAATCACCTCCTCCTCCCTCATGACATAGGAGTGATTTAGCCTCGGGTTTCCTCAACCCATCGTTTTTCTCCTCCCATCCTTTCTCTTCATCAGACCCTTCCTCTTCCTCATTTCTCTAAAATTAACCCCCTCCTCATCCCTTCTCCCTGCCCTCGTTATCTGTTACATCACCCTGACTGCTAACTTCTTCAGAAATCTGTCCTGCCCTTCTCTGACATCTCCACTACCTCGACCCATTCTTTCACAATCATTCTCTTCCTTCTTTATCTCTCTCTCTTGTGCTTCGATGCTACACAGAGAGGAGCTAGATTTAGTTTCAAGGTCCAGAAAGTCGATTAGATAAAGAATTCAATAAAAGTGCAACCTGCTAGAAGGAGCTGATAACACACCGCAAAGCTTCACTCCACAAACATAAGACGCATCACACAGTTAAAACGGACTATGTGATCTAAAAAAGTGTCTTAGCTTTTAGTGTGTGTTGTAGCCGACTACAACACACACTGATGAGACCAAAACGGAGCAAGTAAACGTCAGTCTTTGCTTGTCTTTAAGTTGGAATTCGTCTTTTTAGGATTTCGAAGGTTATATAAATAAAGCTGTAAAATAGACAGGTTAAAAATAGAAAGTAAAACATAGCCAGATTTGTGCTCTCTGTGAGAACTTTATCGGCATGTTTTGTCTTCTGAGTAGAAGCATTTTAAGTATTCAGAGAAAGAAATCGAAGGCTGATGAGGCAGCACCATGTAAAATGGAGAGAACTTCAGATGGCGATGTTTAATATGTGCACATGTACAGGATGTGTGTGTGTGTGTGTGTGTCATAAAAGTAAAGCTGAGCAGTTTGTTGCCAAAACAAATCGCAGCACAGAACAGGTCAGAAAAACAAGTGCCTCATGAGATACGTTTATTGCCCCCCCCACCTCAGCCTCACACACTCAGGCTAGTCATACATCCAGTCAGCCATAGTCATACCCTGTCATAAGACTGAGTGAGCCTGTGCAAGAAGCTAGATCATTGTTTGAATAGACTGAGGCCTGTGTGTGTGTGTGTGTGTGTGTGTGTGTGTGTGTGTGTGTGTGTGTGTGTGTGTCTCTCTCTTCCTCTCAGGAGCTGAGCTCACCGCAGCTAAAACAGTACAAATGCACATAGAAATGCTTACTGGAAAGCACAAATAGGAAGCAAGGTTAGATGGGAAATTACCAGCCACAAGAACAAATGCCGGGCCGCTTCAGCGGTGGCAGACACACACAAGCAGAGTTTCTGACTTGACGGATTATACTCCTGCCCTCCTAACCTTCACCCGCTCATCGAGCCGTGTTGTCACATATTCAACTTAGATAATAAAAAAAAGTGGAGAGCAAGGAGCCTGGTATGACCACGCCTCAAGATAAGCAGTCAGACTTTAACCCTCATCTCTGTGTCACTTTACTTCTATGGAGTCCAGCACTAACTTGTCATGCACATCACCGCATGCTCTCGAAACCGTCTATTTTCCGCTCCCCAGACCCCAACACATGACTTAATAGGAAGTAAAATGTGTTGGCAAGTCATTACTTCGTATGTTCTACTTATAGGAGAATATAGTTTCACTATGAACAGCAAATCTCAAACACAGTCCCGGCGCCTTAAGCTCCACCTAATGTGAACAAGCTTCCATTTGAGCAGGTCTCTATCTACTTTTCATAATTTAAAACACTCGTTCAGGTTTGTGTTTTGACAATAGGGAAACGCCGTACGCTGCCTACTTTGCGGTAAAATCAACTTATTTCTTCTTCCTTTTTACCCTGCCTCTTGTAAAAGTAGTATTTGAATCCTGATTTTAATATTGTAGTTAAGTGTGACGCACATGTTAATTAATAGACTCCCACATTTTCAGTAGTACAAGTTAGATTTTATTACAGGTGACAGATTGTTATACTTAATAATAATGTAGTACTTGTATAGTTTACATAATATGTTTTTCTTAAAAATATATCATAAGACAACATTTTGTTGAAACATGAAATAACAAAGTTGTCAGGACAACTTTTCTCCTAAGTGTGAAGCCTGATCTGTGCCGTTACCTGGCGTTTACAGCTTCCTGGTGGCACAAAAAGCATTCACACCAAACTGTATATTTAAATCGGAACCAGTCCTTTGGTGTCAGACAGGAAATTTTCCAGGCAAAAGCCTGTCACCTCGGCCAGCAACTAGGATCCTTTCACTATTCTCTAGAATCATACTGCAGACTTTACACAGTCCTTTTCATGGCTGTAGGACCCTTTGATATTTGTACAACTCTAACACTATTATGAATGTGTTTCAATACAGGCAGTTTTATTAAAATCCAACTTAACAGTCCTCTATGTAAACATACAGCAAATATAGTCACGCATGAAGTAACAGGTGGTAAAGAAATGAAGCTCATAGAACCGATGTTTACAGAAGATACACAAACTGAAAAAAGAGACGGCCACAAAGAGAGAGACTGACAAAGTCATTCAACGAGAGAAAGAGGAGAAAACAACCACATAAGCACATTACATAATAAAAGACATTATGCTTTAATGCATAGACTGTGTGTGTGTGTGCGTCTGTGGGCAGCAGGATACAAGCAACCTCACAACGAACGCAGAGATTCATGAGAGAGAGAGAGAGGAAAAGGGTATTGCATTTCCTGTGCGACCAGAAAGGTTACCAAGAGGCTCCCACCACCTCAAAGAATCCCAGTGAACAGGAAGTGGAACCCTCTCTCCCTCCAGAGACCGACAGCCATGAAGGATCCTTTCTCTCCCACTGTCTCTGAGTGCATGTGCCTAATATCAACACCCCTCCCAATCTCCAAAGCTCACTCTCGACATTCGACCTCCTCTCTGACATGTCTTGTCACACACTTTTTTAGTCAGAATGGAATTTTAAACAGCACACACTCTAGGGGTGGAGGTGCTGACACTTAACGAGAGTTAAGTGTGTGAGCATGCTCTTTATGCCCATTACAGCCACGGATCCATTAGAACGCTGTTGCTTGCTAGATGCTAATCGCTTAGCGCTATAGGGGAGGCTGTGGAGGCGATGGGGGGGGGGGCGCACACACACACGCACACACACCAAATGCCTTGTGTCAGTCAAGATGGAATCTATTATTCCTTTGTTTCCCTGCAGCTTCTGGGGGGAACTGAGCCCCACTAAGAGAGAGGAGGAAGTGAAGTGTGTGTAAGACTGAGATGAAGGCTTACACCAAAAAGAGCATGTGAGAGAGACGATTGAACAACAGAAAGGATAAGTCGACCACCAGCACAAGAGTTCTTTACTACAGTAAAGAAACTATACAAAGGCTTGTTGATTTTTCTCAAGGCCCTGGACAGGATATAACTTGATGCCACTTACATCTTAATTCCTTGACCAATACAGAAGTTAGTACCTTTATAGCAGACGACCCATTTTTCCTTTAGTAACAAAAAGTCAGAGGTTCAGAATGTCATGGTAAAGTAGCGTGTATATGTTGTGTGTCTGTCTGACACAGAGCTATGTGAACAGAGCCTGGTTACACTCCAGCATGAGGAACACCTCACTGCTCTGTCTGTCAACATGTTTCAATGGGTGTGAGAGATGCAGTAAAACCTTATAAGGCTGTACAGTTACTGCTGCTGCAGAGTTAAAATAACAGTAAAACAACGAAATATGAAAACAAAACAAATCTGACTGTAGTAGAGAAATAGACGGGAAATGTGAGAGTGAACGCATGGGTGAGAAACCAAAAAGCTTCAAAGGGAAAAGCTCAGACTAAATAGTCAGAGAGTAAGAGAAGCGTGGATGGAAAAAGGTGGAAGAAAGTATGCCAAGAGGCTGCATGCCTTCCCCGCTTTCACCCCATTACTCATGCCTGCTCTCACTGTCTCAAGCCCGGCTCTATTCTCTCCAACTTACTCTACTTCTCCCCTCTTCTCTCAGGTTTACTTTGTGCCCATGAGCAAACAGCTGAAATACTGAAGAACAGATCTGTTACAGTCATTTAACTGCCTGTATTGTATCAGTGTGCGTTTACGTTTTTAACCCTGGACTCTTCACAATTTTCAACATCTTACAGCCCACTTCAATGACTAAACAAAACTTCTCAAATTGGTAAAAATGTGCAGCTTGAGAGGAGGAAGCAGTAACAGAAGTGGCTGAATAGGACATGATTCCAAAGGAAACCATGGCAAGGGAAATGTACACTTCCTGTTTTCATGTCTCAACCAGTTGATCCAAGAGGTTCAATGAAAACCCACTCAAACAGTGAGCGTACACAACCTGTCAGAGTTTTGGTTAGCCTTATAATTCAACAGCTGCTGAGGACACGCTGGTGTTGCGATGGTTGCTAGAAAACTGTATAAGAACTAAAGGTATGTCAGGGAAACAAGCAAGAGTTCAAAGTGTGAAAAATGCTGCACATAGCAGGAAATCTGGAGCACATACCTCAGACCTAAAACTATGGTGAAAAGTAGAGGCAGCTGGTTCAAGGCTGCTAATTGTATGGAAGAAATGAGTATAACCAATGTACCTTTACGTCAAAGTTGCAGTCAAAACGCTTGATGAGCACAATGAAGGCACCCGTCAAATTGTCCCTCGGAGGGGGCTCGATGGGCTCGCAGGCGTTTTCTGGACGTGCACCAATCAGGAAGCCCTGTGGGAATGACATCAGTGGACACGGTGTGAGAAACAGTGACGTACATCCAAGTTTAAGCAAATGCCATTCATTGGGACACAAACAGGCAATGAGGAGTCAAATGAGGAGTCATCCGTCAAAAGAAGACAAGTAACATGCAAAGACAGAGCTTTCAAGTCTGAAAAGCAGTGAAAGTGAATTAAATCAGCTCATCTACTTTTTAAATTAACGGCCTTAAACTGAAACTTGATTAACATCAATGTTCCTCCGGATCCTATAGGAAATGTATGACTTTAAATGGATTTTCAGGAAAAGAAAAATCAAAACAATAAAAATTTAACGTATCGTATATGCATTGCAGAGCTTCTGCTTATTTATTTGTTTATTTAGTTTTCAATACAAATATCATATCCTGATGTAATAAATGACCAAAATAAGACTCTGTTTCTAAAGAACAGGAGTCTGTCGTCGTCGTCAGGAAACAATCCAACACAAACCGCAGATGAAAAACCAAGACGCTGGAAGCCAGTCCTACTGCAGCCCAGATGTAACACAGGCAAATCAAACATTCATTTAAGCTGGTGGTGCATATATTATTAATACAGACTGTCCCACTGGCATAGAGAATATGACTGAAATACAAGAAATGAGAGCATAAATCCAAGTCAAACTGAATGTGCACTAAATCCCTTACATTTGTGATAGTATTTCTCATAGTTAGAGCTAAAAAACCCTGGACCTTTAATCTCCGATCTTGGTCTCTCTCTCTGCTTCCTGCTGCATTTTCAACAGGAGGTTTGAAGTGACTGATGAGAGAGATAGTGAGAAAAAGAGAGGGCCTGGCAGTGATAAAAGGGAAGGAGAACAAAAGGTAGGAACAGCGAAGAACACAAATATGGAAGCAAAGGGAATCAGATACCTACTAAGCACTGACAAAAAGAAAAACAGAGGAAGCACACGAAGGAAACCATAAATAGAAAGGGAGGCAGACTGATTGTGAGAACAAAGAAGGAGTAAAACAGAAGAAATTATGAAAAGAGAATACACAAGAGATGAGAAGGGTGGGCCCTGATGCCAGTTTCTGAATCTCTACTGCCCTTATGCAAGTGTAACTAACACCATTGTGTGAGTGTGAGTGTGTCTGTGTGTGTAGAACTGAGTGGTAGACAGGAAGTGTGGACTGCTCTGGGACTCTGGGACTCAGCCGCCAGCTTTGACTCTCTGTCTTTCTCTCACTTTCTTGAAGCCAGAGCTATAAAAACCCAGACAGTAAATCAAAGAGAGCCAGGACTTTCACGGATGTTCCCTGAGCAGCTGACTCACTGACATTGGTCCAAAACTGCAGCTGAGCCACTGAACTACATCACAGACCTGAAAACTGCTGACTCCCAATGCAAATCTTGGCAGTCGAAATAAAACAAACGGGATATCTGTGAAGTCTCACATCCCACAGCGCGAGGAGGGACGGGGAATCGCCCGCGGCCTTCGCCACCGTCACCTCTGGGCGACTCCACTGGTGCGGCCCCTGCGCTGCTAAATGACATCACTGTGCCACTGCCTCACATTCCTCCTCCTGACTTTAAAAACAGGGGCAGCAGTGCCCTCTGTTGGGTGGAAAAAGGAAGAGGAAAGACGAGCACCTGGCAGAAGTACACAGTGCAGTAGAGGCAGAGTGAGAAACCGGAAATGAGGAGGGTAAAACTGGGAAACACAGATTAAGAGAAGAAAGGAAATTCCATTTTACACAACAGTGACACCGTCAGCGTTAGCTACCAATGATCAAGATGTCAAAGGTTAAAAAAAACAAACAAAAAAAAACCCCACAGCAAACAAGGACAAAACTAAATATTAGTTTTGATTATTAATTTCTTGTCTGCAGCTGGTTTAAGTTGTCTTAAATTAAACTAGTCTAACAAACAGCTGGGGCTGGCACTAACTCTTCTACAACATTTACTAGGAAGGACAGGGAATTTCGATCGCACAGTGATTATACGCAATGCTGTCAAAAACCTCTCAGCATAGGGCTTGTTTGCAGATTGCTATGGGTCTAGAGATGAAAAGGACTTAATGATACGCTCTAGAATAACTGTGGCTTCCTGTAAGCAGATTAAAGCCTTTGTGATTCCACATTCTGATACAGTCGTTTTTTAAGCCACTTCAAAAGACCCCTCAATATTCAGGACCACAACAGGGAGCAGATAATGCTGCACAAAAGGCTGTTAGATGAGCTTTAGCTTACTTTGCTCATCATTCTAATTAAAGAATGACAGTAAATACATACACCACAAACTCTTTCAGAGGCGTATCCTGCAGCTGCAGTTATCTCTGAAACAATCCAAATAGTCTTAGTCATTTCACAAGAGGTGATCATGTGAATGCACTGCAGGAAACCAAAGAAGAAACAACAACTTCTTCATAGACTTTATAAAGGCTCAGAGCTGATCCTCCTCATTTCTCACTGCACAACCCAACTACACAGACTTTGCAACAAGTGTCTCATCTCAGCTATGAGAGGCCTGTAATTGTGTGGGTTTTTATACGTGCATAGAAATTGAATGAAATGTCAAATAAAGGGGAAACGTTGTTTTAGTTTAAATATTGATATATATATATATTTTTTTTAAATGTCACATTGCCTCGTCTATTGGTTGTACAGACGTCCTGTCTTGAGTCTGATGTAAAAACATCTACCTCTCCTTAATGTTCTCAGAAATGTTCTGCTGCCAGTGTTTGATAAATGTCATCATTTACTGAGCTGTGGAGAAGTGCGATGTGTTGAGTTACAATATCTCAAAGATGATGAATAGGAATTAAGTTCACATGAACCAAGCAGGACATAAACCTTCCTAAACAGAAGGTTCCAGGAGAATGGAAGAAGTTATAGGTGGATGAACCTAAAGCTTGTCTGCATGTCCATAGAGCCAGTGTACACAAGCTTGCTGTACCCCTGAAGCATCTCTGAAGCCCTGGTTGTGTAAGTGGAAACAGGGAAAGCTCTGTTGAAGCCTCGCTCCCTGTGGGGAATCCTACAGGCTGTAGTGGCTTGTGCTGCCTCGTGATGCTGGAGGTTTCCCTGGTGATGTACCAAAACTTGGGAAGTGGGTTCATTACCAAATGCATAAAATAGCAGTTTAAAGATGAACTAAAGATTCTGACTAAAAATTAAGCATGACTTTCATAAGGTGTATCTCTCTCTTTATAGTATAGAACTGTACAAATAAGGCATTTAGGTACAGTAAAGTTAAAAGTTGGTGTTTGTGTCTGATAATATGGGTTTAGGCAACACACAGAAACGTAAGTGCAGCTGAAACTCAAAGCTGGTGTGTGAGACAGCTCTCACAAACTCACTCAGACAGACACCCACACAGTATGCAGCAAATGCGAGGGTAACTTCAGGATGGATGGACTTAATATAGCCCTCGAGGACTAGGGCAGAATGTCTGCAATGCAATCAGCACCATACCTCATACAGACAGCAGCACAGACAGCAGACGTGAATTTAAGACAGAAACCATCCTATTCTCCACTTTCATAACACAAGCTCTTACATAAGACTAATACGCTGGCATACGTACACACTGAGCAACATGACTGAGTGTTATAATCCCCCCTGCTGTTTGCCAGGACTGAGGTCAGATATTATTCTCAGCAAACCACCTTCACCATGACCAATAACGGAAATACACAGAGCATACTGTACTAGAGCTTCTGTAGTTCACAGCTGACTGAAGAGAAGTGAAAAGGTTCTTCTCACTTAATGGCGGAGAAACGGACTAATGTTAAGACAGAGAACACCAGCTCTCCCAACTTTTCACTCATTTAAAATGGGGGGAAACTATCATCCTTTTTAATAGTTTTTGGATAATAAAATTAATTGATTTAAGGAGAGAAATGCAACCTAAAACTAAGAACATGTAACTTTTTTTTTTTTTTTTACACAAAAAACATCTGTGCAATATTGAGCAACACCTGAGCCAACACTTTGTTTCCTGTGTGGCTGTCACGTCATTGTGCAGACACATACATCCTTTAATCTTTGCTCCTGTTCACCGACTCCTGTCCTGCCACAGCATCTAAACTAGGTTGCGGTCTGAACTTTGACCAGGCTTTTCCAAAACCCGACTCTTTTGTTTTTCAGACATTCTAATGTAGACAAACTGGTTTGCATTGAATCATTGTTCTGTTGCACAGCATTGTCTGAGTCATTGCCAAGTGTTTCATAACCTTTTTCCAGTTTGATGTGCAACTTACCTTTTTTATTTTTACATGTTACTTCAAAGAACTTTGCATTGATCAGAGTTTTTAGTACGTTTTTACACACGCACATTAAAAACAACATAAAAGAGGTGCACTGACTTTTGTATGACTGTATAGAATCAGGTATGTGTTGCTGTAATCACCTTTTAAAAAGAGTGGTTTCATTTGTTCTGGCACAACATTGCTTATGTAACTTTATGATTATAATGGGTAGAGGCAAACGGCAGATGACAATACTTTCAAAGTGGCTTCAGCTTTATGGTCTTCAGACTTCCAGATTCCTAAAATATACCATGGGCTCCACTCGTGACAATGCCAAAGCTATGTTGTGGAACTGATACTATGCTGATGCTAAACATAGCTTCCTAAAACCAGTAGTAATTATGGATTTCCACACATACGGGACTTACCTTCCACTTAAACACAAACACATAACAATCCACAAAGCATCCAGCTGCCTTGTGTGCACCAAAAGCTTTGCAGAATAACAACAACTGGGCTCTCGACAGTGAGAAAGACCACAATGACCACTCAGAGAGCAGACATGAATCATCCCTTCTGTTTGGGAGCTTTGTGGATCAACAAGTGTGCTGGGTGGGCAGCAGCATACTGAAAGCTCAGAGCAACGCATGTTACCTCAACTCACGGCACTGACCAGTAATGTATGGGCGGAGTTTTATCACGTGACACAAAACTTTAACATTTAACCTGCAGCTCAGCCAGAATCTTTAAAGTTTACACTTTTTGCAGTAGGCCTGTTAGTTTCACTCACATTCTACTACATAAACTGTATATGTTCATCACATCAATAATCCTGTAATAACAGCATAAACTAAGTGCACCACTCACCTTCAGTCCATCGCTGGGGAGGCGATAACCAAACCGAGCAGGCAGGTCATCAAAGTTCTCAGTTTTGTTGTCAAATGAATACTGAAAAATATTTAGATAGGTTTCATTAGTTTAGATTAGAGGGAACAAAAAAAGTATCATTCTTGAACCAAGTGAGAAATTACCAATTAACAAGAACAACAGTATAGTTCAGTTTTGGCACTGGCAGGATATAACTGTGTTGGAGTTATGCTTTTATTTATATGATATTTTGATGGAAACCTCTACAGTACATATTTAAAAAGGTGAGAATTACTCACAGCAGCAATGTCGGCCTCCACAGGAAGCAGGTTGAGGAAGGCAAAGAGCTGAACGGTAAAAATGGTGTAAATCTGCGTGGCCGACAGCATCAACATTCCCAGAGACAGCAGCATCTTGGCTTCACGTTACAGCACCCAGCTGCTATGCCACTCACTTAGAAACATACACAAACAGACAAACTGGCCCGTGGGGGAACCTCTACACACCGTCTGTGGTCACCACACCTGGAAAAGAGCAGTGATAAAATATTCAATCAAGAAATCATTCTTCAATAGATTAATATTCTCAAAGAAATGTGTAGAAATATTACCAAAAAAGGAATTAAGTACACAGCCTTTGCTAAAGGCTAAAATATATAGTACATATATATACACATATATATATATAGTATGCAAACACAGTCAGCAATGTCTTTTCCTCAACCAAGAGAGAAGTCAAAGTAGGTTATGATTCAGCAAAAAGTCTTCATTTAAGTGTTTACTATCCTTGAGAGAAGATTTTTCACATCTGGCTGTTGGCACCTATCTGAAGAAACAGGTTAGTTGTCAACTAGACTGATGGTTTGATGCTAGTCTCAGATATTGTACTTGTTCTGAGTGGTGCAACAGTGTTCTGCAACAGTGTTCTGCCTAAACCTTCGTGCATCTGGTCTTTCAATCATCTCACTCGACAGGCCCACACCCTCTCTAGGTTAGTGTGAAGTGGAAAACTGGAAAATCTGCAGAACATATAAAAGCACCCGAGAAGAAGTGGAAAACATTACACGGTTCAAAATCCATTTAAGCCAATTCCAGATTTTCCTTTACTCCACCATCATCAGAAACTGATGATGCATAGGGTTGTGTTGTCCTAGTTCACAGGAAAATATTTTAACCACCTCACCACTATCCAAAATTCTTAGGGGACACCCAAAAATAAATAGCAGTGACACTATGAATTAATATTGAACCTTACATGTCAAACACGGGACTCCATGCTACAGTGCTGTTTCTCATTAACATCAAAGAATGAGGTTGCAAGCACTATGAAGTGAAGGAAGCATGTGATCAGGTCAGGGGAAACCAAAAGCTAAAGTCTTGCCAAACTTGAAATGATTAAGCCAACAACACTAAAATCATGTTGTCAAGCAAGAAGTAGAGGGTTACAGATATTACAGAAGAATATCAGGATTACAAAGCATTTATTTGTTGTGCACATTCTAATAAGAAAAGTTTGAGAACAAGCTGTATAAATAATTTTTAAAAAATGTATTTCTTACATTTTTTGTTGAGAATAGTAGTATGAATCTATCAACTAGACCAGGGGTCTTCAACTCCTATTTACTTGAGTTATTATGTTTATTGACATCTTAATATGGCAGACAAAAGGATGTCATAATTACACCTGTCTCTTCTGACAGAAGAAATGTAAATATAGGTGCACACGCCATTTCTTTTGTTTCATTCTGTTTAAACGTGTATATATATTTAAAAAATACATAAAACAAAGATGTACATTTAGCTGAAGTAGCTGTAACAATGATTAAAACAAGGGGAAACAAGTATATGAAAGAAGAAGCGAGAATGATCAGCAAAGACCTGAAGGAAGGGGAAGTAAAAGCAACTTCATTCGTGACAGCAGTAAACATGACTAAAAATCAAATGACAACAATCACGGGAAAGCTGACTGGTGTAATGGTGTAATATGATACCACGGCAAGAACAACTGTGCGTCAAGAAGCAGTGTTCAACTTTAACTAGAAGCCTGAATCCCCATTACTGCTTCGAATTACGCTTTAGCCACGAAATAGTTTCTACTTATACAGCCGCTCCACCTCATCATGCGCGGACCACGGACAATCCACAACAAACTGGACGCTAGCGTTAATGTCACGGACAAGCAGCAGTTATTTTGGGATGCCGTTACACACATAAATAAATCAGAGGTGTGGTGTGGGCACCCTAAAAGGTGTGCAGCTAGCTACAAAAACAAACCGTCCTACAGCAGAGCTAGCTCGATGCTAACGCGGCTAGCTAGCTTGTCGTGGGTATTCGGCGTTACCTTTAATTTCTGCCTGGAGGTCTACGTCGTCCAGGAATGTGGCTGCTGGCAGGCACATCGCTCTCATGCAGCTGTTCTCATACAGGTCGCGTGAAGACACATGTACACGGACGACGAAGCTGACTATACTTCATGCTGTTTGAACGTTGAGTCAGACAGAATGAAAATAAACGTTACAGTTTAATCCTCTACGCTAGCCCAGAGCGCAAACTTCCGCCACATGCGCCCCACCTGATTCATTCGTCGATTGGTTGCGCCACCTGTCAATCATCTTATTCCGGAAATGACTGCAGACGTAAACAGATCCACGTGACGGCACAAACAAGCATTTATTGCTAAATCGACCACAGTAGAGTAGCGAGCCTGTGTTTAGAGCTATATTACGCCTTAGTTTGTTAAGTAGGACATTAAGTGGCAGCAAAGTCGATTATTAAATAAAATGGATATTGTAAGGGAAATTTATATGCTGTTTCGAAACAATACACGTTATTTTTAGCATACCATTTGGGGAGAATTTGTAGTTTTGAATCTCTAGCGACCTCCATAGACCAACAAATATAAATACAGTCAGACTAGATGCATTAAACCGAAGAAGCTAGTTGTGAAACGTGAAACACAAATACAAATTAACGCAAATATGAAATATTCAACAATAAAGGAAAGCTGTACATTAAATAAGTCACTGATTTTTAGAATTGAAGTGCATGTGATAAACATCACACACAAATAACACACAAATAAATTACATTGACAGATGATAGAACATTGTTTTATCCGAAATTTGATTTGTAATGTAATTTAAAAAAAAATGAATTATTCTTTTTGACAGTTCCAGGTGTGAGCTCATTTTCAAAGTAAGATATTATGTTCAAAACATGATCAATCATTACATGATTGGGCAATAAAAATGTATGGCCTAAGTTAATTTAAGTTTACAAGCTCATCTACAATGTTTTCCACCAATGTTCACATTTGGAACATTCAGAAACTGTGACTATGTCAATCAGTAAATCTCAGCTGACGTCTACATTCTAAGCTATAGGGTGTAAAGGGTTTAAAATTCTGCCTTATCAGCACTGTATTTCTTATTGGTGCAGCAGTGCTTGCAGTTATTAAACCCTGAGTAACTGCATTTTCTTTCTTTTTTTCTTGCTTCAGCTCAAGCGAAGATTGTAAAAACACAATTTACAATGTCAAACTTTAAAAGGTCAAATACAAATTATTAGTCCGTGTAAAACTTTATAGAACAGCTGTAAAATTCTAACGGTGACCATTGCAAATTACTGTAACATTCCTTAGGCTCAGTGTGAGACCAGTCTTAAGTAAAAGGTTTCTCACTAAAAGACAGTGATGCTTTGATGTAACGCTCTGGTGGAGATGGGGCCAAATTTGCCTCTGGTGTCCCATGTACTAAAACTCTAAGCTCATGGCATCTAAGATATTTTTTCAATTATAAAATAAACTTTGAATGTTTGCCTCTTATACAAATGTGCTCAATGTATATATATATGTAGGCAATATTGATACCTGATTAAGTGTTGATTTTTACTCGTTTTATGGTTCAATAACCAGCCAGTGTCATAAGCTAAATAAAAATGTGTTGTTTTAGTGTATGTGTAACATATACAATAATTTGTTTAATAAATAAATGCATAAAATAAAATAAAAAATGAAAGGAAATAGAAGTCAAGCAACATTCCCACAGCTGGCATTTTCAAAATTTCCACGTTTCTATTAAAATACTAAAAACAGAAAGCATTGTCTTTTCTTGAGTGGTAAACTTCCCTTTTGTAGTACAGTGGTCCTTCTCAAACCCCCACCCATGTCATACCGTTCCACCATCAATCTCCACATGCTCCTCAGTCTGATCAGAGTGCACCAGCAGAGCCAGACGGACAGAGGACGTGCATCCAACCATGAGGGTTTACATTTGCTTTGAGGGTTTGTGTGAACCTTTTGACGTCTCTCCGGATCAGACTGTGCAGGCCATGAAGCAGATGGTGAAGGTAATAAAAGCTCCAGTCAGGGCCCAGGGGCTACGCTGTTAATGGACCTTAAGTCCTTGAGAAGTTTTGCCTGCATTTTGCAAATCTGTCTGGTGATTTGGATGTAATCCCAGCAGGAAAATACAGTATGGATTTATTATGTCTTTGCCTTAACATTTGATTGTAATGAGGAGTGTTAGTAGTTATATACTAGTTACAGGTTCTCCAGTATGTTTTTAAGAATAGGTAGAATCACTAAGGAAACAAATACATCTATAGCCACTGACCATATGAATTTAATCCATTCTGTTCTTTACTGTAGAGAAACTTTCTTGTTCAGCTGCCGGATGAAAAACACATCTGGCACTTCCTAGAACTGAGCTACTGTGGTGCCACTCTGCAGGACAGCTGGGCTCTGTGTGATGTCGGCATCACTAGTGGCAGTACGATCCGATGCCTGATAAAGGTATTAAATGTCTTTAGCGATTTAAATCTGAGCCAGGATTTATAATAAAGAATCAACAATCAGCTTACTATGATCCATTTTGGGATATGTTACTGAAATGCACATTAGTTTTGTGTGTCACACAAAATTGCTTTTACATACAATTTTTATATATAGGGTTTTGGGGTTTTGCAAGGATAACAGTTTTCTTTTACTTTTAAATGTTGGATTATCTTTCATGATTTTACTTTCGATAGTTTGTGATGTTTGTGATGAAGAGCAAAGAGTTTGCATTATTAGTAATACTTTGGCACTTAGAACTGAGAATATTTAAAATTTTCTTATTTCATATTTTTGTTGAAGAGCAGTCATGCATCTACACATTTGCTAGTCTGTGTAGTTTTTGTATTTTGAATTGTCCTTTTTATGTAATATTTTTATTAAAATTAAACAAAAGCAGGAACCGTGTTATAAATGGGTCTAAATTTGAATCTGAGCAATTTAAATATCATGAAACTGAAAACTGAAGATGTCATACTGTTATTACAGGTAGTGAATTTTATGTTGGGCCAGTGTGGAATTTTATGTTGGAAGATGTTTTCATGTGAGCAGCAGCTGATGATGCAGCTAGTTTATGGTGGGTGTGTTTATTGTCCAAACACATTCCAGGTTCATCACTAGGCAACCTTAAGTTAAAGCTGATTTGTCTTTACGTGTCTTTACAGCTTTTGCGATTATCTGGCATCCTGTCATAAAAGACAAGTGTTTTACAGACTTCGGATCTGCTATTTGTTCAATTCTATGTCCCACAATAGTGGCTGTGTATTGCCTCATCACTTTCTTTTTTCGTTTTTAGTCATATTTTTCATTACTGATAAGCCCAATTGAAATTCATTAAAGAAATACAACAATACATGTGTATTTAGGATGTTCATTAGAAAGGTTTCCCTCCAGCATATCTTTTTCATGTACAATAAAATGGTAAGATGGTACTTTTTATGGGTTGTACATAGTGTTGACCACAGAGTGGCAGTAAAGGTCGGAATTATATGATACTTCCTACAACAGCATGGTACAATGTTCCATTCTTGTTTTATCATTTTCACTGCGTTTATGTTTATTGCTTGTTTATCTTCCTATTTGTGTAGAAATCCTAAAGACAAGCATCACCTTTTAATTCTATTTTTCAGAGTGAGCGAAAGCCTGTGATGCACGTGTTCAACGCTGTCACAGGAGAAACTCTACCAATTACAGGAAGTGAGGATATTGTGCATATGCCTGTTGCTACATTAAAAACAGTGGCATCCAGGGTGAGCTGCCTCCCTGTCAGCGCCTTTAGGTTGAGCTCATCTACTGGTGTCAAACTCTATGACTGTAACCATTTAAAAGACTATGCCATTCACGTGGGTAGGTGCTTCCTGTCTCCAAGGTCATGCACTGACACAAAGTCCTACAATGTTGAAATACAACTAAATGAAATTATTTTTGACATCTTCCTGCAGTGATGTGTTTTTGTTTAACACAGGCATGACTCTCCGTTTAGACTCATGGGATGGATGGAGAGCGTTCCTCCATGGTTGCCTCCTGGGCTGCAGAATAACAGTGCAGAGCCACCTATCGGAGGAAAAGACAGTGATGCAGTTAGAAATATCTCACTTCAGACGAAATTGGACAGATATGACGTGAAATCATCAGCTACGGTCAAGTCTTTCTTTTCCGTTCCTAGGTTCCAGCTTCGGGTAGCGCTGTATACCGCTGCCTCTCTAGGCCACCTGAAGTTGGCAGACTGGCTCATGGGGAGGGGGGTACAGGCTGACGAGCCGGTAGGAGTCCACCCATACCGCCAGTGGTGCCACCAAACCGCCCATCGAGACACTGGGAAGTGTCCCATCCATGTGGCTGCAGAGAGCGGCCAGCTCCTCATACTAAAACTCTTCGTCACCAACAATGTTTCGACCTTGGCTTGTCAGGACCCGGAAGGTCGTGAGCCCTTGAAAATTGCCATTCAGCATGGACACAGGGATTGTGTGCGCAACTTAGCCAATAAGCTGTGCTCAGTAGTATCTCCCCTGCCCATGCGTATATATCTCCAGATGAAACGCTGGGGGAGTGTGGGGAAGAAAAGAGTAGCCTTGGGTCAATGGCAGGGCTGGAGTGCTGTACTCCAAGCCAGGCTGTTGTTGGTCGATGGCTTTGGTCAGTCTAAGATGTCTACGAAACCCATCAAAGCAGAAACCCAACACAGAGGAGGAATCAGAGTTAAAGCTCAGCATCTCTTAACAGCCAATTTACCAAAACTCAGCTTGCAACGTGGGAATGACTTCAGAGAGATTCAGAGAAGACACAATAATGTTATAAAACACCACAGAGCCAGAATGGATGAAATAAAGGGGGGAGACAAGAACAAGTTGATACTGCCACCAGTGAGCAGAGACACATATTCCACAGAGTCTTACAACACTGCATCTGGCGAGTCTTCTCTTTGCTTTGGACAAGCAACAAGACAGAATGCTGTTTACTGCTTGAATGTAGCCAGGTCACTATGTTTCCTACAGTAACCTTCATGTCAAATAAAATTACATCATGATTATTACTGTTTTCTGTAGTATCCAATTATCATGAATATTATTAATTATTTCAAGACTGTGAAATAATGTAAGTAATGATATTTTCTCTTCTAGGACCTTCACAGGGAAACCGTGGTCAAAACAGCTGGGCATTGCACGAACCCTGATCCGCAAGCGTCTCCGCTCCATGGCCTGATGTTTAATCAATGCAATTTTAAAAGTCAAGTCCCATCCAGAGCTGCGCATGCGTCTTGTATCACCTGGTTGGAGAATCCTTCAGAGTGATAAGCAAAGAATATATCTCATTTCTAGTGGATCATAAAACAATAACCCAGACTGTCTTTATGGGAAGAACCAACTGACTGCCCATCCCTTTTCACAGACAAAAAGCTGGACATGTATAGTAACAACCAATCTTTGAATATTACTTATAGTAATTGAAATCTGTTAGATGTCCAAATAAGGACTGACTATGTAGTTAAAACACTTGGCCTTATAGCTTGTAATTCTTAGCAAAGAACAATATCATATAATGTTTATAATGTGTATTTTTCTTGAATCTGTGGTCTGCCTCCGTCTCGGCTGGCCTTCATGGTGCCTTTACATGCAGTGGGACATATACAGACAGTAATGCCTTTGAAAAATCTATCCCCTTAAAGATTTTCAGACTAGAAAAAGATCAGCAACCACCACAGTTCCGCTCACATTTTAATAAGCAAAGGGCACATTTGAATAGTGACAACAGTTGTTTATTATAAAAAGATACAAAACAAACTGAATTAGGAGTGAAAAGCAAGACAATCTAAAACACAGTTGAAATCGACCTACTATGATTTTGTCTCTCTATTATCATTCAACACATTCATTATTTTTTTGATAGCATATGTGTAATTTAAGGTTAAAGACAGACATTGACTAATGTATCCTTGTGTATACATAGAAACACAAGTTACGCTCTAGTTCACACTCTATACGCCAACAGCTTTAAATGATTATCTCTATCATAACACAGAGTCTTAATGATGTAAAGTTGATATTGTTTTTATGTTATTATTAGTTAATATTGTTATCAAGTGTAGCTATGTTTATTTTGACACCGTTTAACTCTAAATTTATTGTTCTCACCATTTTATAAATAAAAAACATTCTCACTTGAAAGAAAAACGTCGTTGCTTTTATGATTTAGAAATGTCCGAGTTTATTGTAAAGGCAGCACCGTGAAGGTTGTCATGAAATCACGTTTAGGACGTCTCGCGATGTTTTGACATTGGCCGACCCGCTAGTAGCGCTGTTGCTTCGACAGTCAGCGAATAACCGGAGACATGCTGAACCACCAGTGCGCGTCGGATCCCGCCTAGCCTCCTTGAGTTTATGGGAGTTTATTGGAGTTATGACGAGGAGCATTGATGCGGTTGAATTTGTGCCGGTGTTGGGTAATTGAGTCGCAGATTTCACAGAAGCAAATACCCATAATAATAAATCAGTTGAAGGATCTAGGCGAGCCAGCTAGCCGGTCTGTGTGACAGTCAGCGTGTGGGAATGGCAGCTCCCCGACCGATAAAAGGCATTCTGAAAAACAAGAACAGCGGGACAAACGTAAAAACGCTGCCCGACGATGTGCCGGCAGAGAATCCGGAACAAGCCCCAGGACTCTCAGAAGATGACCAACAGTAAGTTTTCCGCTTAGCTGTCGTGAGGTCGGGAGACAGGCGGGTAACGTGCTAGCTAAATACTTGTTAGCCTCTCTCACGTTACTCCCCCTGCGTGGCTACCTGTACAGTAAAGTCTGTAACGCGTGGCGTCTGTAATCAAAGGTTCCGGCTCCTTCACACTGCAACCAGATAGTTTATTCTCCTTGATCTAAAATCACTGTTTAGACTTAGGAGCCGTTTTGGCAAGTTAGCTTGAACGTTAGCCATCAACTGAGCAGTCTTGACAGGTTACGTTGGATAATTCAAAGACGTATTCGACACTGTTGTTATTACGATAATATTCACGTTATTAATTAGATAAAACTAAGAAAGCCCCAGCGCTAATTGTGTGAAGTGGTGGCCGTTCATTTCGGCAAACGGATGTACTGATGACCATAATTGGGCAAACAAACGCCAGTTCAAACACCAGCACTTTACTGTTGCTAAGTATTGTTTACCCCAGATGTTTGTGTCCTCGTGTAACCACCCTCAGCGTACCGTCTCATTAATGTGATGCAGTGCCATCCCTGAAAGTGTCAGTAGCCTTTAAACACCCGCTGGCTGTTAGTGAATTATTTAAACACACTAGTGAGTGTGTTTTATCACGTTAGTTACATCTCCGCTTCTGTAAGTTACACCTTGAAACACACGTCGATGTGTGTGTATCATTTCAGACCAACCTCTGCTATAGTTCATCAACAACACTGTTGCTGAATATTCATCCTTGTGTTCTAACCCTGAGCTCATGTCAGGAGGCTTTTGTTCCAGGCTGCATCCATCCCAATGCTGGCCAGGGTCACGGTTTGACTCATTCAACTGCTTGCAATAGAGGACGCTGGACTAAAATATCCAGCGTGTTCGCTGGCAATGGGGACATCTCAGATAAGGTCAGGAGCATTTCAGAGCAAACAATCTGTGCCAGCAGACTGACAAGTGTGACTAGGCTCTTTAATGATCTACCAAATGACTTGTAAAAACACGTCCGAAGCTGCTAAATCAGCTGCTCTGTCCTCTGATAGATGCACAGCATTAGGGTCATGTTGACAAGACAAGCTTGTGAATCATTCTTCTTTCCTGTCTGGAACCATGTCTTCTCTGTAGCCTTGATGTAGTTACACACTGAAAGTTTCAATGTGGCGGTGAGATGTAACGCACAGGATCACTAGCTCCTGGTAAGTAAGAGCCAGTGTTCTCCAGCTCGCAGTCTTCCTCCCCCAAGCCCAGGAGACGGAGCAATGCTGTTGGGTTGGTTATTATTTGTAATATTTAATCTGTGCAGTATATACAGTAGTCATTAAAATAAAACACATTATTAGACGGCAGTGGCATTACATCCTCTAAGAACACACTGGTAAAACCATACCTCACGGTAGGAAGTTTCTTTGTGTTTTACGCCTTGCTGGCTCAAACAAGTGTTTGTCTTTGCATCGTAAGCTGATAATACAAAAAAAAAACATTAGCTCAAGCATATTGCCAACAAACAGGGCTTCAAATCTGTGAATGTGACCATGTCTAGAAGATAAACACTCATACATATGAGTTGAGCTCTGTATGATTCAGTCAGCCAGATGAATTAACACCCCCCCACCAAATGCTGCTAAATCTGTCTGGAGATTGTGTTACAGTACTCAAACAATTTTAGTTTAGCTTAGATTTGTCGAGTTGGTTACAGCTTTGTTTTTTTTGCTTGTTTTTTCTGCTCCCCGTGTCACTACAGTGCAAACATCTCTGAGCTGTGCTGTGAGAAATTATGCCATCCAAAGATGGCAGTTATTAGTGAATTTCATTGCCAACAGTGAATCAAGCTTTTTTTGTGTTGATACAAAAATAGTCACTCTTACAGTGATAGTGAAGTAGAGGGAATAGAGATTTCTGGAAGGCTAAAATTCAAAATAATTGTGCACATTTTAAGTCAAAGATAAAAATGCAACAAATATGATACTCACAGTGTTGATTATTCAGAAACTCACATGTTCCATTATTATGAGTGGCAGATCATTATCTTAAGTGGGGTAATGGTTTATAATGCTATTGTCACATTTATAACTCAGTTGTTATCCTTTCAATCTCCTACCATTATGCAGTTAACAGTGATGTACGAGTCTCACACCCAGTCATATATAATTCATAAATGCCTCCATGAAATTCAACCTCTCCTTCAGTGTCTTTCAATCCTCGACTGTGTAAGAGACAGTTTGACAGGAGGCGAATCTCTGACTTAACGTGAAGTGAAAAGAAAGCTTCTTTGCCATTTATAAGCATTTATTCTCCTGTGTGCGTGTTAGTTGTCATTAATGAAAAAGCTCAAAATCAGAAGTTAACAAGTGAAAGCTAATGAAACAGAGGTAAGTACCTAATCTGGTAAATAATGGCATGATCTTATTAAGATGAAACTAAACATTTGATCTTTGACGTCATAAATTATTGTGGCCGCTGTGGTAGGGATTTCAAAATCAGTTTATCCAACACACATTTTCACTTTTCTAGACTTTACGTTTCTCCCCTTCACAACCAAACTTGTGGCGTAATCCCCCCTCATTGCTTCCAAAAAGTGTTGGGCAGATGACAGGCGCTTAAGAAACTGTAGTAGTCCTAAATCTATTTGGCTACCTGTCAGACCCACGTTTTTTAATTGTGCTGCTGCTCGGTTTTGCTGTTAGATTATGTTGTGTTTGTACCAGGAACCGCAGAAAACGTTAAATAGGAGAAGGACGGCTCACTGTGTGTTTAATATATTTAGTTTTTTGTGTTGATCCAGCATCTGGAACCGGATGTGACCCAGCATCTGAGTAGCTGCTGCTGCTCTTGGTGGCCCTCGCGCTCTGGACCTTCCCTCACTCACCTCTGACTATGCTACCTGATAGCACAGCTCAACTCTCAGTGATGACTCACTCTATTTAATGAGTTTTCCTGAAGCATTATGTCGCCAGCTGTTGACCACCCTCGAGAGATCGTCATCATCACACAGAGATGCAGTCTATATTTAGCCTGTACTAGTAGTTGGTGCTGTCTGTGCGTGTAGGTTTTTTCTTCTTGCATCGGCAGGTGCTCCACTGCTCTACTACCGTTTTTGTGAGCATTTGCTCTGAATGAGTGAATGGAGCTCAGTGGATTTATGGACTGCAGCAGTTGGGTGGAAATAGAGCTTGGTTGGTTGCTTCTGGCTTGTGTTGCGTAACTAACAACCATCCATCCAAGCACTACAGAGGTATTAACACCTAACGTCACCACACTCACACATGCAGAGTAATAGAGTCGCTGCTTATGCTGAGAACATTTCCTCCTGACTCGCTTGTCAATTAGCAGGATATGAAAACAAGGGTTGTTGTTTTTAAAAATCCACATTTGCAGGATTGCGTTTGCCAGTATATGCATGGGCTGTTTAGGGAACACAAGCACATTGAACAATGTGTGCTGCTCGTTTATTTATTCTCAACCAGGTCACATCGCTCCTCACCCGCAGGTTAGCAGCTCATTATCATGCTGTTTTGTGTCCTTTACTTTTTGAACTAATAGCTGTCATTTTAATTTTCTTTGAACGATTTGCCGTCTTAACTGATGCAAGGATGACGCCTTTATAAGGAAATCTCTCTACTCTCACAGTGTTTACAGGATGTTTTGAATTGTTCCACTTTCCTCCTAACAAGGAATAGGCACAAAAACCACTGTTCTGCACATCCTGTAACTAAAAGCAACATAATCCAGAGTGTTCACCTTCTTCTCTGTGTGTTTGGATCCATGCCAGTGTGTTAAGTAAAGCTTAGTACCAAAGTGAACTACCAGAGTCACATCAATACAAACCAACTGATCTCGGCGTGCTTAACCGAATGGACTGACCTATTGACCAACCTCTGTGTGTGAGGCGGATCACACTGAAGGGCATCCTTACTTTAATGCATATAATTCAAGTTTCAAGTTCAAGTGACAAAGTCAAACAGTTTGACATTTCACTAGCTCACCAGGACGGTGCTATGACTTTTCCCGGGTGCTGTTTGTGATTGGCAGCTTACCTTATGACCCTGGAACTTGCCCTTCTTTGCTGCGTGACAGAGCAAATCATGCGGCTGTTTGCGAAGCCTTTATGTCTCGGGTCTGTTCTGAGCCGTGGAAGTAGGGCAGCTCTGCAGGCTTGTAGCAGCAGTCTATGGATTTAGCATCGCTCTCTTCCACCCCCTGCTTTCCTCCCATGATACCTGACCTTTTGTTACATGAACAACATCAGGGCTGATGTACCGTACCTTGGCAGCAGACACTAGAGAATGCAGAGGTGGTTTTTACTCAGCAGCATAAAAGTCCTGGAGCCCTTGGATTTATATACACATTAGTTTAGATAATTAATATGATAAAGCGGTAAAAATGTTAAAACTTATGAAACAATAAAAATAATTGTGATGGAGACTGAGGCGTTAAATACAAAATAACACAAAAGTGATTGGGATCATAGTGTGTAGTTTCTAGAAGTTAAAACAATGTTTCAGTTTCCTCCATTCTGAACTATCATGACAGGTGTTCTCTTTATCCCCTCAAGCTAAATATCTCATTCACTGGCTCTTCCTGTTCATTTCCTCTAAGGATTATAAAGGGCGTATGGGATTATTATACTCCTGACCGAGCAAGCAAAAGTGACAACCTTATTCCCCAGATGACTGAGAACCACTTGGTGGATTGTTAGGAGGTGGAACAAAAATGTGTACCTGAAAATTGGTTGTAATAAATGAAACCTCAACCAATTCAGTTCAGGGCTTTTTGTCTTACTTTCCCAAAATAATGTAGTGAGTGAAAACTGGGGCGTGTTCAGTCCTAGATTAAATCTGGTCCTCCCTGAAGGAATCTGAGTGGTGGGTGTGTGGCTGGTGCAGTGGTCTGAATCAAGTGTCTTATCTATTTAGGCCTCATTTTATTCACTGTTTTTGCTTTGATCCTTTTCCAGGAAGAAATCCCAGAAATGGGATGAGATGAACATCCTGGCCACGTACCATCCAGCTGACAAAGACTATGGTCTGATGAAGATAGACGAGCCCAGTACACCTTACAACAGGTCAGAGAATTCCAGCAAAAAATCCTCTTATTATGTTTGGATTTGTTTTTTTATTAAAATGTTAGGTTATTACATTTGTTTTCTTTTAAACTCTGAGACCTGTAGTGCCATTGCAGAGCGTTTGGGCTGCTGTGTGTCTAAAAGGGGTGTCTCAGCAAGTTTGTAATCCAATATGTCAGGGTGCTGTAGGAAGGTCATCCTTGTGAAAGATTTGTTCCTCCTCTTTCTTGCGTCATGGTTCTCCTTTCTGTCCTCCCCGGCTCCTTTTATCCTCTACATCAACTTGTCTGTGTACATTTCCTTCCCTTCCCACTCCTCCCTCGCTTTCTCTGTTGTTTGTTTATACTTCTTTGACTATATTTCTGTCTTCCAGGATGGTGGGAGAGGATGAGGATGAGGGGGCACTGAGCGACTCAGACGGCCACAGTGGACTAGCTGCCGATGACTTGGCATCAAAGTAAGAATGGATGAATGTGGACAAGTACAAACCTTGTAGAGAAAACAGAAAGTAAACAAGTATAAACTTGATAATTTAGTAAAAACTTTACTAAACATTTGTATATTTTACTAGTAGAAAAAAGTATTAATGCAAAATAACATATCCATAATACAACACCGGGTTACTCTCCTGTCCTCTGTGTGGAGTTTACCGGCAGGTCTAACATTGTCTGACAGCTTTTTGTTTTTTTTCACTGAAATGTTTCCTGCATTGTTCCACTGCTGCTCTAGCTGCTGATCAATAAACAATGGTTTATGGGCGTTTTGCATCAGCCTTGAATTCCAGGGAATGAAGAGCAGGGTGAGACAAAGCTCATACTCATTGTTAGCGCTGCAGACATGTTGTTGAACTACAACACTAGACAAATAGGGGTCAAATTTATGTGACCAGTGACATAAACTGAGATAAAAGTTTGTGTTAAAGCTGATGGAAGTACAATTGCAATAACCATAAGTCTTTGGTTTCACTTTATCCGGCTTGATATATCCAGTATAATGTTTTTTATATATAGCAACCAGGATGCGTGAATATCGCATCAGTATGTGCTGCAACCTCAGAGCATCAGAGTTTCACTGTCATCGTGTCGTTCAAATATAGTGTATGTATAAAATGACTGTGGTGCTGTAGGAGGCCAGCAGCACAGTGAGGAACCTCTTTATGATCTCAACCTGAGCATATTAAGAGACACGCATCTCTCAGTCAGAACTGTCTTCTGGATTGTAATAGGAGCTTGAAGTGTATTTGCTCTGGGCCATCGCACTTACATAAGTGAAGTGATGCAGCGATGAGCTACTGTAGTTTGAGTGTGTGCTCCGCAGAGAGGATAGTGATTAGCTCCAGGCCTGCAAGTCAATTAGCCGCCTTTGTTTTCTTCCGCACAGAGCGCTTTGGCTTTTTTTTTTTTACACTTAACCATCCACATAGTCCAACAGATGCTCTTTTCTTCTCGTGCTTAGTTCCCTTCAACATTCAGTCAGTCTCACATATTCAGTGCAGTTATGCTTTACTCTGCATCTCTTACAGTTTGTGTGTTCTGTATGTTCTGTGTTCCTGCGCCTCACTCCAAAATGCCCTGTGCATTGAAGAATGGTAGCCGTTGGACTTGTCTCCTTTCTAGGTGAATCAGGCCAGTTTGTTGGAGAGCAGTACTGTAGTATAATAAATGAGAGCGTCCCCAGGGCGGTTTCGATTCACAACCTTCCTTTGAGTCGTGAACCATTATTCATTTTGTCCGCTGCTGTTAACGCTTTGGGAATGTGAGGGATGAAGACGGTAACTCTTGTTATTTTTGTCTCATACTTGAATACTCACACACACTCCTTTTTTGCCTACACTCTCCTCCTCCCAGACTAATATCTCACCAGTGGTGTTCCTCACCACAATGGCATTAAATAACAGCGATAATTCGTGCTTCTGTTTGGCCATGTGCTTATTTAAAATGGCCAAAACACAAGGGCAGACAAACAAGGCTTTAATTCTTGTCCTTTCTTTCAAGGCTCGTGGAGGCAGAGGGCTCGGACCCTCGATTCATGAAGGAGGAGGAAGAGGAAGAAGAGAGCAGTGAGGAGGAGGAAGAGGAGCTGAGTCCTGAAGAACAAGGTAAACACAAGTGGCACTTCCCTGAACAGTCCCTGTGAAGAGGGGTCGGTTTGGGTTAGGGCTCGAGTGTCATGGCTCACACTTGACCTTTTGCTGCCTTCAGGGCGCTAGTGACTGTTTTTTGACCCTGCCCGTTCCAGTATTTCAGACTTGCTTGTAGGGCTGCATAGCACAGTTGCCTTTTGTTTCCTATATATATTTGAACCATGTAGGTGAAAGCAAGAGAACAATGTGGAAACCTGCAAAGCCGATCGATGCAATCTGAGCTGCAGAGCTGCAGCGTCAGCAGTTTTTGACTCCACCTGCAGTATAGGAGAGAGTTTGTTAAGCATTTGTGGAATCATTACAGAAAGTAGGCAAACATTAACAAAATATTATCTTTATTTTACAAATGTTTAAACGTAATAGCTGAGATATGGCCAGATCCTAGTCTAGCATATACTCCATGCCTAATTTCATGCATTTGTGTATTAAAATGTTTTAATAGCAACCGTAATTTAACACCGTGTAACATCAGTTTGCAGACCCTAAAACCCATGCTGTAGTGTCACTTTTCCATGTGGGACCGGGTAAGTGGCAGCTCTGCCGGCAGCTCCTCCAGTAGCTCCTCCAGTGGAACCCAAGGTGTTCCCATGCCAGCCGAGAGACATAGTTCCTCCAGCGTGTCAGGGCCTCCTACTGAAGGGACATGCCTCCCCAGGGAGATGTCCAGGAGGCGTCTGAAACAGATGCCTGAGCCACCTCAGCTGGCTCCTCTCAATGTGACAGGACTCTTCACCCTATCTGTAAGGGGGTGCCCAGCCACACTATGGAGGAAACCTATTTCAAGCACCTTAGTGAGGGTATAGAGCAGGTCCAGCCTTTCACGACCAGGTCGCTGAATTTTCCTCTCCATTATTATGGCATACACTTTCCCGGGCAGGCTGAGAAGTCTGATCCTTCTAAAGTTGAAACACACTCTCCTGTTCCCCTTTTTATGAAGAGGGACAACCACCCTGGCTGTCCAGTACAGAGGAACTGTCCCCAGCGTTCATGCAATGTTGCAGAGGTGTGTCACCGAGGGAGCTTGCGGACTTATTTTCATTTCGTCAGTCAATCATTTTATCATAAATTATAATATATAAAAAAGCCTTAATATGAACACATGAAAAGCCCTAATGCTGCTGCCCTCACAGGTTGTGTATGTAGGTTGTTCACCTCACATACAGTCTGTCGTGACCTTCTTTCAGTGCAGTTACATTATGTTGATGCTGCCTTGAGCTTAAGTTATTGTTTACCAAAATAAGCTGCGTGTCCCATTTGCAGTTTGACCTAATTTCAATTTCATTTAAAATGAAGCAGGAGAACGTTTTTTAGAGCTGTTCTCTTGAATAAATGTGACTTTGGCTGAATGTTCAAAAAGCCTTTTTATGACTAATGATGTAAAGCATTGAACAATTTTTTGCACTAGGTTTGCAGTGTTTGCAAAGTAACTTCTCTGAGTATATCGCACAGTCATTTCTGTATTTGTGAATTATTTTTTCCTGCAGCCAAAAAGAAGCATTTCCAGATGATGAGGAAGATGCACTACAACGAGGGCCTGAACATCAAGCTGGCCCGCCAACTCATCGCCAGTGAACTAGAGGAGGACGAAGATGCAGATGAAGAGATGAGGGACGACACAGAAGAGGCGCGGGAGGACACAGAGGACACAGAGGAGACGGAGGAGATCAGTGTTGACCCACCACAGGAAGGTGAGGGGAGGCAGCCTGTGCTCCTGTGCACTTCTGAATAAATAATATTCAGTTTCCAGTCCAGTACGTTTTGTGGTGTGAACAAGAAGAATACTTGTGTAGTACGACTCCAGAATGGGGCTGATTTGCACAGGAATAATGGCTTTGTGCACTGATGCCTGCTCTCAGTTAAATTAAACTGCTGGCTGCTGTCTGTTCATGCTGCACCATGGTTTAGTAGCAGGGGAGGTCCTGGTGTTTATAGATATAGATATGCAGCAAATTTTAATATAAGTTAATCATTTTACTATATCACAGTGGGCAGTGAAGTGCTGGATAACATCTGCAATCAGCAACAGATATATTAAAACAAAGTTAAAACAAAATTAGGCGTTTTAGAAGAAAAGCAACTAGTGAGATACAGAAGTTAGAGAATTGCAAATTCTGCAAATTGTCAGGTGCCTTAAGCTGCAATGAGCAAATCAGTCAGCGATTATCCAGGACACTAGAGTTTGCTGTCGCTGAATAGAGACGTTCAGCCTCTGCAGAAAAAAGGATCTGTAGCGACAGTCTTCCACACTTTTCAGGTAGAGCAGCCTCACGCTAAAGCTGCTGCTTGAGCACTGATCGTCCCCATACTGTTAGAGGGAAGAGATGGTTCAAGGTCCTTCTTTTTCTCAGCACTTTGCTCCATCTGTGCCCGTCCACCTCTACAGCTCCTGGTGGATTTAATGTCCCTCTTCTGGGCACAGTCTTTGTTTTGCTTGGCTAATTGCTAACTTATAGTGGCTGTGTGTAAACAATCCTGGATCCTCTGTAATGTGTGCATGCCTCAGTTCCAAGTTTAACCCTAGGCGAATACACAAACTAGTCAGATTCATTCTGAATGATGTTTTCAATCATCTGAGGGCAAAAACCAACCAACAGCAGCTTTATAAAGCCCATTTTTAGTTATGAACTGATTCTATCTCTACCAGCTTCTACAATGATAAACGTAAATGTGAAGGAGTCCAAGTTCTGTCTGTGTAATCTCTAACCTGCCCCTTTGTCTCTCGTTCCTTCCCCAGCTGATTCTCTGGATTCGTAGATGAGGCCTCTCCATGTTCGGCCCAATCAGCGCCTGCTCAAGACCCAGACAGACACTGATGCTGAGCTCTGTGTCTCAACGCTGGGCCAGACAGCAGACACTGCTTCACCACCTATTAGACAACACTCAACAGCCAATAACCTCCCAGTCACCCGTCTGTCTCTGCAATTTTTAACCTGTAACAGACACACTGGTTTTAACTCTTTAAATCAGTACAATCCACAAGTGAAGACACTTTGTCCCATCTCCTCCTTTCCTGTTGCCAATAATTTCCCTCTCGCCTCTTCTGCACTGAGGAGTATGTGATTCTGACTCTGAGAAGAAGGTCAGCTCCTTTATAAAAAAATTTGGATAACCAGGACTTCCATCTGGCCACTCCACAGTCTCTTTGCTGGCCACAGAGCCACCATGCTAGTCTTGGAGGAAGCCAGGGGAAACCCCACTCACCGAAGGCATGTCCTAGACATGACACAGCGCCTGTTTTGGGTGCACGACAGACGACTTTTACTTGCTTTATGACCCACCACTCTGTTGCATTTCCTTCTCATTTTCAGCACCTGATCTGATAAGAAAGATGTTCTGATACTATAAGTTGTTTCCCTCCCATTACATGGATTACCCGGTAACACGGTGCCACTGGCATAATGGTTTAGTGGTTGGGTTTTTGTAGTAGAGTCCATGCAGGACATAACGTTCCAAAGCTAACATTGTAGAAACAATACAGACGTTTGATGCTGATGCTTGCAGTCAGTGCAACGCTTTATGCTCAAGATCAATCACATTGTACACTCTAGGAATTACATGATGTTTTCGCTGAGAGAGAGCACACCTCACCAAATCTCATTCAAATTCTGGCAATTTTACAAACATGTTTACCTCAGAATCACACCCCAAGGTCTTTTCTAAATTGAGTCCACTGATAAAATGTTCAGGTTGTCTGTAGAGGCGTTTTTTTTGGTAAACAAACTAAACTAAATGTATTTTTGCATTTGTTGCTCCTGCACATGAGGTTATTTTGTGAAATATGATTACAGGACAAGTCAAACTGTCAGAACAGATGGGTTTTCCTGGTAATGATATTGCCAATAAAAATATTGTATTTTATTTAAGTTACTGTGAGGGATGGTGCCGAAGTACCGCACATGCTACTGATGAACAAAACCTTGTTTGTTATCGGTTAAAAAATCTCCCATCTTGAACAAGTTACAACTTTGAGCATCAGGCTCTTGCGTGGATCTGACAAAAGAGGAACCAGCGCCCACTGTGCTCTCGCACATCATACTTAATGTCTGATCTACCTAAGTGTCTGGGAGATGTCAAAGAAAGACGCGTTGATGCTACTGACTTTCATTAAAAAAAAAGCAAACAATTGTGGTACAGGAAGGCGTTTTGGAGGATTTTGGTTTCTACACGTGTCCGAAAGATACTTTTTAAATGTCATCTTTGATGGAGTATTGATGGGAATAAAAGAAAATAATGGTCTAATAAAGGCAAGTTTGTGCAGAGTTAATCCTTGGCTACACACTGCAGTCTCACCCGACTGTTCACTGGTGGGAAACCTCAGTGTGTCTTTGTGTTGTGAGCTTCTCATTTTCTTCTGACCCTTTAATTCGTCACTGTGATTGAAGTGTTGATCTGTATTATGGAAGTACAAATGATCATAGACCAACAGTATGACTTCTGCAAATGTTGTGCTCATTAGTGTTTGGTGGTGTTTTTGGTGGGGATGAAAAGAAAAGCTCCTTATCACTTCCACCAGCCAGCAAGACCTTGATGTAGGACGTGGTTGTTCATCATTCAGTTATGGAGAAACTGTCGACAACACTACATCGGCCGCTGAATTTGTAAACCGGTAGAATAGTCAGTCGCGGGGAAGCTGAGATAACAGATCATCTAATTCAAGACAAAAGGACCAGATTGTCCAACAAACACGACTTGACGTGATCACCGCTCGGCGGTTATTACCTGTCAAAAATGTGCCTCTTATGTATTTATGTACATGTGTGTAAAATGAAACCGGCTGAGTTCCTTGTTGCTGTTCTCTAGTTTTACTGCATGTCTTGCTTTTTGTTTTTGCACCACTTCTGACCTCTTTGTTTGTTTTCTAAAAATGAAAGACTGTTAAACAGTCCAATGACTCTGCACTGTTTGTCTCAAGAATGTTTTTTCTTTTTTTTTTTCATGTAACCCCAATTTGCATGATCTTAATCATCAGATTGTGTGCATTCGGTTTTATTTTTGTCTCCTATCATTAAACGGATGTTGTTAATAACTGGTGTTTGATCTTATATGTTTCAAGTGAATCTCTTCCAAACCAAAGTTATTTCTCACATACTCAGGATGTGGCATTCTGATCTGATTTGATATGACGTGTACCGTCTGCTCCCACGTGATGGCGCTGTCACACGACACATGCAGCACTCTTTTTTTTAATTCCAGTCATTCTAATAGGATGAAGCAGGGGGCTGTGCTCGTGCAGGGATTATCCCGCATGTTTGGTCGAATGTTGATTTACGGGGATTCGTTCCTGTGCTGGATAAAACACGATACGTTCCACGCATTCATATTGCATCGGCACTTGTACTATTTGTACTTGAGAAGTGACTGTTTATTAAAAGATGTTTAAAATGCGGTAGTATGAAAATGTGGCGGTAGCGTTAACATTAAAACCCGTGGATCAGGAAGCTTCTGACAACCAGCCAAAGATGGGAAAACGAGGTGAGGGATCACTGTTGTCTCTTTGTCGGGTTTTTAAAAAACTATGAAACCAAAATAATAATTATTGAGATAAATAATAAATATTGAGGTCAGAGTACTTTAAGTACTTTGTATCAGTGAAATCTGATAAACCTGAGTGGTCGTTATCAAGTCCAGTTGTCACTGCTTCAAACAGCAACATCTTCTGTGTTCTGCAGAACTTCTCTGATGACTCTGCGATCGTCGGACTGATCACCAATGATGACGATGCAGAGTACAGAGGACTCACTCAGAACTTTGAGGACTGATGCCAGCAGAACCACCTCCTGATCAACACAGGGAAAACCAAGGAGATGGTGGTGGGTTTCCGCAGACGGCAGCCTGCTCTCATCCCATCGATGCACATCCAGGGGAGGGACATTGAGAGAGTGGACTCTTAGCACCTGGGTGTGCATCTGAACAATAAACTGGACTGGACTCATCACACAGATGCACTGTGGAGGAAGGACTTGCTGAGGAGACTGAGTCTTTTGGAGTGAGGGGGGCCACTCCTGAAGACCTCCTATGACTCTGTGGTGGCATCAGCCATCCTGTATGTGTGGTCTGCTGGAGCAGCAGCATCACAGTGAGGGACAGGAAGAGACTGGACAGGACTCCAGTCTCTTCCTGGACCAGGACTCTCACCCACTGGAGGACTCACTGTCTGCTCTGGAGCAGCTTCAGTAGCAGACTGATCCACCCTCGCTGTGTGAAGGAGAGATTCTGCAGATCCTTCCTACCTGCTGCTATAAGACTGTACAATCAGAACCACTAACTACCTCCCACTACACTCACTCACCCACTGCATCAGTGGTTACGTAGTAGTCTCCTCTGTACAATATTTGGGCAAACTCTGCATTATTATACATCTATTCTATATTTACACAATGTGTAACAATTCTGTGCAACATTTGTGTAAACCGGTACGAGATTTATATTAATTACTGTGCAATAACCCTTCAATGACCTCATACTCACTCTACCTGTACTGTACTCGCTGTACTGTGCCAACACTGTCTTCTATTCTGTTGCTGTATTCTCTGCTCCATACTTTGCTCTTGTGTGAAGCAATTTCCCCACTGTGGGACTAATAAAGATTTCTCTTATGTTTTTACCTTATCTTATCAACAAGATGTATAATACAAGTTGTCAGTGTGAATGGAGATATTCTAAACATACTCCCAACAATGGCTGGGAATGCCAGGACACCTTAAAGTCATTTGTGCTCTGACAATGCTTATCAGTTATTAACCCATAATAATACATGAGCAATAATATGTTACTTAATTTGTATTAAATATCTGCTTCTGGAGATTGTCCAAAGGTGTGGAGTGAAAAGTATTTCCCTTTCACTTATAGCTGAGTAAATGTATTGCAAGTCTCTACAGTTTGCTACAGTGACTTTCAGATTCAAACTAGTAATATAATCAATAATCAATCATTTACACACTCCGCTAACTGAAACTTTATCAGCAGAGTCAGTGAAGCCTACGCTGAGTGGTCGCTCCTCTGTCACTAATATAGACGATCTTTGCCCGAGCTGTAGTATGTGCGCTGGGGAAAAGCTCCGCTCCCACTGGCTGCTAACCAGCGACCGGACGGCACTTTCTGTTTGTTTTCAGCACTGACCGCTGCTGCTGGTATTGTTTTGCGGCGTTTCGGGCAATCCTTCATTAAACACACTGCTGTTTATGGTCGCATCGCTGCGACTTTTTCATCGTAGCTGCTGGCCTGTGGGGCTAGCTGGCTAGCGGAGCCAGTGACAGAGTGGAGCCAGCTGGTCAGACGGAGCCGCGGTTACGTTAGCAAACAAGCTAATTAGCCGGAAAGACTCAGCCTGGATTACTGTCCCTAATCAAACTGGGTGCAAGTCTGCTGGTTCACTTACTGCGCGAAAAATGAAGATTACTGTGGATTTCGAGGAATGTTTAAAGGACTCGCCAAGGTTTAGGTGAGTGGCGACACCAGACTTTTTAAGTTGTTATTTATTTATCAGAAAAAAAGTATTAAACAAGCTGCTTGCTAACATGCGCTAATTAGCAGTGGCTAGCTAGCTGTTTGCCCCCTTCTCTTTCTATTTTTGTACCTAAAGCTGGGGAGGCTGAATGGATGGATCAGCCATAAAGTAACTGACTAGAGCAATAATCATATGAACATACTGGAAAACAAACGTAGACCAACTGAAACTAACGCTATTCCTGCAACATATGTCACATTGAATAAAGTGATAATGTTCTTTTTATTTACTGGGGTTTCTATTATTTTGTATAGTCCATTTTCACTATGTCAGTGTGGCCAGGGAAAACTACAGACACACCTCTTAGTTCAATAGCAGCACACTCTACATCCTCCACAATCCACAGAGAGTTGAATCAACACAACCTGGACCTACACGTTTATCACAGGGGATTCAGTGCAGGATTGTAGTGGTAGACTTGGCTGGGCTTAGCTGGGGGTACTTAATAAACTGACCCCAGTGGCTCTACAGTATCACGCTGTCCCACTGCCTGTTTTCTGTGCATAAATTATGTACAGATGGAAGTATATTAAATATAAATGCAGGAAGTCACAGTCATCTGTGCCAGTAGCCTTCACTGGCTATTGTTAAACATTCATACAGCTGCACGATTACTTTCAAACTCAGCAGCTTTAATTTCATATTCGACTGAAGTTATATGCTTTTGTTGGTGTCCCTGTAATCTCGTTGCCCTTTACGATGGCTGAATAATAAAGGCCGTCATAAACTCCAATAAGGAGCATCTTCCAATGTTAGTTTCAGCTAATCTTCTGATTAATGTTGTGATTAATGGACTTGGTCTGAGATGAAAGCTGGCCAATGTAGATTTCCTCACTGTGTAGTTTGACTAAAAGTCCGTTGTTTAAATTCTCAATTTAGAGAGGTTTGCATTAGAGCCTAAAGTAATGTATTTTCTTGATCTGATTGGTTACTAATAGCTGGAAGTAAGACTCCTGAATAGTGACTAGGTCTTGTGTAAGTGTAAATGAGTTGTTCAGCAGTTTCGTCACGTTGGGGGTGTTCATGTGATGTATTCCTGGCAGCAGAGTTGCTTCTCTGATCGTCACTCACAACCTCTTTTTTTCCACTTTGTCAAGCACCAAAGGCTGCGTAAAATAGGATGTTTGCTCAAAACTTCCTCCTCACTTGATTTGCCTTTTCCAGAGATTCAAGAAGCACCTCCCCGCTTTTTTCCCTCGACACTCACTCCCTCTCTCTCCTGCTCCTACATCCTCCCTCACAAAAACAAGGAACAGATGTTAGAAACTTGTTTGCAGAAGAATGGAGCATTTTAATCAGCGTATTTCCTTGAGGGATGTATTCAGTGTTAGAATAAAGCGGAACTTTCCAGTCAGCTGTGTTGCTAGAAGTTGGGTAGTTTAACACTTTACTGATAAACATCACAGTAGTATGAGAATAGCGGCTACTGGGTTACTGTTATAAATTAAAAATTAAATTAAATTAATTAACAATTAATTGATCAGTATCGACAGAATATTTCTTTGAAGCACAATTGTCAGTTAACTGCTTTTATATAGAAAAAGCTAAATAATTGTATAAATCACCCACAGTAAACATTGTGACATTTTCCTGTGTACAATAAACAACTGAAGTTGATAAAGGACAAAAGAATAAGAATAGTTAGCGCTGATGTTTGATTGAAATCAATTAAAATATTTGAACTTAGTATTTACATAGTTGGCTGATGGATTAATTGTGTAAACGCTAGTTTCATTGGATTCAATAAGAGACAGCACTGAGTCATCACAGACACTCTGAAGTTGTTACTGACGTCAGTCTTTAAGACAGGCTGAAGATCTTCATCTGAACCACACTCCCAGGTTGTGCCAAAAACACACTGGTTGTGTGAAACTGTAACTCCTAACTAGAGGCTCTCAGTTCATTCTTGGGACACAATTCCCTCCCATGATACATGAATGTAAAGGAAGTTGATAATACCTAGCTTTGCTGACAGCATAGGTGTATTTACTATGATGGCTACAATAAAGTTACCAGAAGCGTTTTGGCACAGGAGCTGCACTTACATCCTTCTTACTGGTTCATTGGTGACACTGATAAGTCTCTAAAACAAAATGACAGTTTTGTTAAGCTAGAGGCACTGTAAACAATATTGGGCATTTTAATATTAAAATTAATCTTGAACAAGTGATCAGTTATTTGAGAAATGTTCTCTTTATTAACTGACAAGTTAGATTTTGCAGCTTTAACTCATGTTTGATGAATTCAAAGTACAAGTGCCAACAGCTAGCACCAATTAATAAACTTTTAACAATATGCGTATGATGTAAAAGGGGTCGTGTGGGTATTTGTAATTTGACTCAGTGCTCTGCTCGGTGCCTCTGCAGGTTCAGCTGTGTGATGTGTGATGAACATTCCAAACACTGCAGCATCCAGGCGTCACGGCCGGCACATATGTAGTAGTCCCTTCTCTGTGTGTGTTTTTCTTGACCTTTGCTCTACACGAGAGGCGTCCGTCAACGCTTCCTGACTTCGAGGTCCACTGTAGGTTTGTCCCGATGGGCTGGGACCGACCCAAGAGTTCCACTGCACATTTTTCCACTTTGACCGCAATCGTTACACTCTTCATTTTTCCAACTTCCACTCGTTATGTTTAGCCAGAGAGGAAGCCAGGGCTGTAGAGAGAGAGAGAGAATGAATAAATACACGGAATACACACAAGCATGGAGCAGCTCTCACTCTCTCAACATCTGTTTCCATTTTGGTGTTTACTTTCAACTTCGTGCCAGAGAATATGGAGCCCCCAAATGCGGAGAGGGCTGTTTTCAAGTGGTAATTTGGCACACCCCGCATCTTTTTTTCCTCTCATACTCATTTTAGTTGCGTAGCTGTCGTTGGTCATAAAACATTCTTTCAGCCCAGAGGAGAGATGCACTAGTGCAAAGATTATATATTTTTGGCAGTAAACCCTAGCACTGGTTTTCCACCAGAGAATAGACATTAGACTCTGCTTCGCGAGCTTTTCTGGCTCCTCTTCAAGTATGAGAGTTGAAAATTCCCCTTCCAGAAGACTGGCTTTTTTCTCCCTCTCGTAAACAAATGCAGAAACAAATGGCTTGCATATTTGAAATCCCTGTCCGTACCAATAGAGGCTAATATCTGTAAAAAGTTTTTATGTCTCACTATTTAGAAAAAAACACTGGTGACTGGCTTCAACATTTTGTAAACATCTGTGGAGCTGATGTGTTGCAATTTCCGGTTTTAAATAGGCCCCGCGAAGAAGCACAACATCAAGTGATGAAAAAGTTTAATGTCGCAAAACAATGATGGAGATGTCTTAAGATCTAGTCAATATAGAAGTGAGCTAATATCTGTAATTAGCAGCAGCAGCATTTTCTCCGCTGTCGTCTTATCTTAATTATTATCGCACATTTTCCTCGCTGGTGCTGATGATCCTCTTCTTGGCCGCGTGCCATGATGTGAAGTCATCGGTCGAGCGGGAGGTGCAGTTTCCCCTGAGTTGCCGGCAGCACATGTACAGCCAGCAGATTACTGTCAAGCCGTCTTTGCCCGGAACCCAGAGGCTGGAGAGGCGTGAGCGCTGCTCGGCTCCTGGGAGTCCTGTGGCCGTGTTCAGTGTGTGTGGGGCTCGTTACAGAGCCATTTGATTGAGCTGTGGTCCATTTCCTTTCAATGCTCATTAATTAGGGCAGTTAACAGCTAATGAAATGGGAGGAGGGACTGTGTAATGGTACTACTAGACCATACTAAGAGTCATATTTCAGTATGTAGAGCAGTGCAGGGAGGAAAGTAAATGCAATCTATAATACAGTTGGAATCAGTCCTGTCGAAGAACAAAATGAATCAATAATAGTTTGTATTTGTCATTTGGACCAGCTTTCCAATTACAGTTGCTCCTTGGGTTGTTACAGTAGCTGTAAGGACTCCTGGCTTCACCTCTGTTTGTTTCCTTCCTGCAGTGCGTGCATGACATAGGGAGGCTGAGGATGTCAAACTGCCAGTAATTCACCCATTACAACACTAGAATTTCCCAGTGCGTGTGTAAGTGTTTATGTTAAAGTAATGACCTCATCTCGTCGATGTTGTTAAAGCGTGTGTGTGTTTGACGGTGGGTTTCGCCAGCGGGACGCCCCTCTGTATCACCACTGCATCGCCGTCCAACAATGACAGGATGTACGTCACAGCTCCAGAGCTCACCCCATTCTTCTTGTTTCCATCCCCCGTAACGGCTTCACTCTGGCTGCTTCTTCACTCTCCCTTCATCTCAGTCCAGCAGAGTGCACGTTGTTATCATTAGGGCTTCATGATCAGGTTGTAAATTTGCAACAGTCAAACAACACACGCAGTCTTTTTCCCAATAAATGAAAGCATATTCATCACAGACGCACCAGAGACCAGACGAGCTGCCGGAACGCTGCAGCGTACCACACAAAGTATAATTAGAAAACATCAGAGAGGAGTAGAAAGCGGAGCCATTCAACTGTCAGACGTCTAAATTGGATTATGTACAGTCATTTTAAAGCCGACTTTGGGCTGTGGAGTTTGCAGCTGTATCATGGTGTAAAATACAAGTCTAGGATTAGACTCAGCTGAGAGATATTTGACACTGAATAGTTTCACCATTTTGTAACTACTAACTGGGGCTGTAATTACTGATTATTATTGAGATGACTAATAATTTTTTCTTAATTTTAAAAAGCCTTACAGGTTTTGCTGTTCCGTAAACAAAACTTCAAGTCCTTTTGAGGAGTGAGAAGTAGGTTAGGTTCAAAAGATGCAAATTAATATCCAACACGCGGCAGTTGGGGTGTTATATAATGAGTTTAGCTTTGATTTCCAGTCGCACCAGACGATCCCTGAGCATCATTAGAGAAAGAAGGTGAAAATACAGAAGCATGCAGTCTCTGAGTATCAGGTTATGCCTTTGAGCTGCTGAGGTGTGTGCCACAGGCCAACAGGTGACCGGTTTCCAATGTGATGCTCATATGTTTTCCCTACAGCCTTCCCAACTGTTAGCGGTGAGATTTTTAACTGGAAATAGTTTATTAATTAATAAACTGACAATGAATTAATTCGTACTGACTTTTTGGGCCATTAGTGGAACAGTCAGACAGACAATCCATCAGCAAAACCATAGGCAGAATAAACAATCCCAAAGATTTTTAGTTGCAGATGCAGCGTATGTGTTGTTCACCAGGCCACTATAATGAAAGTAGATGCTTACGTACAGTACTATGCAGTGTCAGGCGTGTACTGGGGTCAGTGTCACTTTGCGTGATCTCGGCCAGCTTTAGAAGCAGTAGAAGCCAAACATTTCCCCAGTGATGCTGATTTAGCCTCTTTGTCACTCATGTGGTTCACACGCAAGGGTTTTTTTTTGTCTTCTTCATGCGCTAGAGTCTGGTTCGTACCACAGGTTTCTTTTTATTTAGTCCTGGCTTCACACTCACACCCCTGCAGCACTTAAACCTTGTCGCCGTTCCCTAACGTACCTTTTTACATATCTGCTAGAACTTTATTGCCACCAGCTTTGTCATAAAGGGAGAGTCCAGATACTGATTGTATATTTGAAACTGGTCACATCACCTATGGAGCCTCTCTTTGATAGTTTTGTTTAGACAGTGGAAGCAACTGTGACGAGATGAATGTGAACAGTTTGCAGTATCTGCCATATCTCAGGCAGCCTCTTCCTTGAGAAATCTCCTTCAGCTCTGTTTTATTCTCAGGACATCTGGTGTGAACAGCTCTCTTGAGGTCTTTCCACAGCATCTGCATTGGGTTGGGGCTTGGGCTCTGACTGGGACGCTCCATTTTCTGAGGTCATTCTGTAGCTGATTTGCTCCAGAGTTTAGGCTTATTGTCATGATACATACCCAGCATCCTCTGAGCTTCTTGCCTGACAGCTATAAAGACAATATCCTGTAGGATACACTGTTAATCACAGGACTTTATTTTAGAGGCAAGCAGGAAGAATGCAAATATTTGGTGATGTCAGTTTGATCTCTGTGGTCACAGGCTTGATATTATTATTGCAAGGAACTGAATATTAAGTCTTATTCACTTCAATCTATTTAAAGTCTGTCAGCACCGTTTACTTTTGATGGACCTTCAAAACAATTAGACAACAAAAAAAAAAGGTCAGATTTAGGTTTCACCCACAATAAAGGGCCTTTTGTTTTCCTGCAACACAGACACACGCCCATGTTCTCCATACAGTGATGCAACGCTGTCTTCACATTGTGGCACGGCGTCAACACGTTTCCATCTGTCAGCAGATAAAGCAGACTGTGATAAGCAGGCAACCTGGAGGGTGCACGTATTCTCTGAGTGGGGAGATTCTGCACTAACATCTGATAGGTGGCTCCTTCGTGCCGGTGTATTGGAGGCACCTCTTATCACACTGAATTCCTCTCAGACGAACCGAACCGTAGGACTGGTTTTCTGGCAAGAAGTAAAGCTGCCTCTTTAATTAAGTGTGCGCCGCTGCCTCTGGACCTTGATAGCCTCAGTTCCCATGCTTCGCAGTGTCTCCCACAGGATATTATCCTTGTGGCATTGGGCATGTGCTTTGATGTGCGATGACTAAAGGACCTTGTTGTGTAAATACCGGAGCAAGGACGCCCTTGTGTAACCTGCAGAAGCCTAACGAGCTCCGTCAAGCTCATTGAAGTGCAGGGAGTAGATGGGACACCCATTATAATTTAAATGAAAGGATTGGCTTCATATTTCAGGTTAGCCATTATTGTAGCTGCTGTGTGAGCACCATGCATACTGCTGATCTACACTAGCCGTGATCACCCTGCTAGAGTACCACACGCTTCCCTTTCAGGTAATCGAGGTCCACCTGTTACTGCGGAGCTTGTTTGACGCCTTTGTGAGAAAGAGCTGTCTCTACCAGAACTAACCGCCTGTGCGTCTCATTCTCGCCTTTTGTTCGGCTTATTATCCAGACGAGAACTGGACATGCTCCAAGGTCAGTGCTGTGAGGCAATGGCCCAGTTTTTCATTTTGCCAAACCCCCTTCCTCTTTTTCTTATTCGCTGTCAGCACTTTCACAAGTTCAGTTTCTAGATTAAAAGGCAAAAGTTCTTGTTGCATGTTCTTATGGTTGAGCCTGTGCTTGAAAACCGGAATCTTCGGTGCAATCGAATGCACTTAGCTCACGCAGCCAGCCTCTTCTTTCTCCCTGGCAGCTGCCAGATGTTGGCAGCTGCCACTATGATACCGTACGGACGAACAAACAGCTGTGGGGGGTTTGGGGAAAGCCGTCCGCTGCTACTGCAGGGTGTCACTTTTAATCTCTGTTTTTATGCTTATATGTCACGCTGATTGTATCAAGAAAAACATTTCCATATTAGACTAATGTTATTCTATTTGGCCATTTACACTGAGGGCATCTGCATAAAAAGCCTTACATTTTTATAATCAGATTTACCAGAAGCAAATGAATAGAGGTTCAGTCAGTTCACAACTGTTCCAAGTGAAGACAAGTTACTATCTGGCTGAACAATAATGCTTTAAGGCTTCTGACTCATGACCGCTCCCTAAAGGTACAGTAGTTCATAACTAGGTTGGTACGTATCTCTGGAGAGGTCTTGGATCATCCACATGTGGTGGTTTTTGGAGGCTTAAAAAATTTACCATATAATACTGATACAAGGGCATCTAGTATTTTACTTATCAGTTCTTCAACAAGCACATTTTCCTCAGATAGGTTAAAAGTACCTTCATAATGTTATGTCTTATTGCCCAAGTTCACAGCGTTGTTGAGGTCTCAGCAGTATCTATCGTCTACCGTAGATGAGCCGTGCCTCGTTAATCCGGCCCGTGCTGGGTCTTTGGGTTTCGTCTTACACCGTCTTGACACTGTGAAACCCGTGGGTTGCCGGTCCTGTGGAGAACCAAGCTGTGCTTTGTCACGTTTTGAAGGGCACTCTGCCAGAGCAGACTCCAGCCCTGTGGCATTACCCAAAATGGCAGCTCTCCGTTTGGTTGCCTCTAATGGTGTGTGTGTGTCTTTACGTGCTTTTGACAGTAGTCTGTCATATATTAAAATTGTAGCTTTCAGAGGCTGTAATGTAGAATTAGAGCATGTTGGTGAAGTTAAATTATTATGTTTAACTCAAAGTACCTCCTGATTCTGATACACCATGCAACAGTTGGATGAATATTTGGTTTGTAATTATAGGTTAGAAATATGTGGTAAAATAATTAAGATAGGATGATGGGATGTTTTGTGTGTAACTAGGCAAGGTAATGTAGAGCAACATGCGTTTTTCACGGCTCATTTTACCTGAGAAATCTATACACAGAGGGAAGATCTTTATGTTCAGGTTTATCTGATGTGTTACTCAATGACACAGAGACTGATTGTACTGACTCATGGTTAAACCTGGTTTTCTTTGGTTCCCACAGAGCCACTATAGAGGAAGTGGAGGGGGATGTGTGCGAGCTGGAGTCCAAGCTCGACAAAGTGAGTACCACCCATGAAAAACATTGCTTAATTGTTCAGTTGTTGTGCTGTTTCACAGGCCATCCTGTGAATGGAAAGATGCAGCCTTTTTTCAGGCTTTGTCCTCAAAAATTCCACCTAACTCCTAACTAATATTTTAATAAGTAAATCTATACATTTTTATTTGAAGACTTTTTTTGTAAATCACAACATATAAGTAATGCCTTTTCTTTGATATTCTCCCTGAACACAAAGCAAATAAAAATATTTCATTCAAATATGTATTGCTTAATGCTAAAGATTTGGACACAATCATAAAACAGGCAAACTGGGGTCAGACATTAGGAGACAAGACTAGATTTAACTTTTTTTTAAATTATGGGTGATTGGGGAAAATAGTCCAGCTCACTATACATAACAACGAAAGGTTTTACCACTAAACCAATCGATTAGCTTGTGTTCTGTGATCTCAGCACTGTGTTCTACTGGGCATGGTCTATACACAGTATAGTCTAGAGCTTTAGTCTGAAGCTGTCCGGCCTTCTACCTTGACCTGCTCATTGATTATACTGAGTGGGACCCTGCAGTCCCTCAGAACCGTGGACCCCTGCAGCGCTGGGAGGCTGTTTGCCAATAGGGAACATAACCTCAGGCTTGGAATATCCCAGCTTGTTGTTCCTGGACTTACAGTCTTACAAAGTCACACCCTCGTCCTCACCCCACCACTGTGACTCAGCCCCGGCCTTACTTCCCCTCCTGCTCCAGAGGGGAAGAATCTGTTGGATAGTGGGCTGCAAATGATTTGTTTAATTGTGTATATGTAAATGGGTGGAGTTGAGAGAAAATGGACTGGAGACACTAGAGCTTAACTTTATGTACAGGTTTTTTTCTTTTTCTTGTACCTGTCAAACACCTAATGAATATTCAGGAAATTAAAGGCTCTCCTGATTATGATTTTGTTTGTAGTATAGTAAATAATTGGTGATCTTGTTTAATTTATTAAGTGTCTTGCTTGAGCTGTTGAGGCATGGAGGCACATTGAGTTTCTGTGTCATCATCTGAGGGGGCGGATGGAGAATGTCCAGGTTCTGTTATGCATTTACATAACCTGAAATTATCATTGGCTCCAATGAGTCAGAAGGGAAAAAGTGCCTGTTGTTAATTACAAAAGGACTGACTAAGCATCTGGTTTTCCAGCCTTGCGCTGTGCAGAACCACGTTTCACTTTAAAATTCTTCGTTCAGAAGCAAACTGTAGGTTTTTTTTAAATGAAATTTAAATCTCTAAATAAATCTTAGTTTGTAATTCTTTTGAACTTCTTCTGCTCTTCTGCAACTAAACGTTCAATTTCTTTCTCTTTCCATGAAAACCTTTCTCTCGTTCTCCATTCCTCTGTAGCTGGTGAAGCTGTGCATTGGGATGATTGACGCTGGAAAGGCCTACAATGCAGCCAACAAGCAGTTTGTTAGCGGGATCAGGGAACTAGCCCAGCAGTCCACCAAAGACGAGGTCATCGAGGTAAACAATCCGGCTTGATTGCTTGAGTTTTTTTTTTCCAAATGAATTAATTCCAGATACGAGTTGACAGTTTTCACATGATAGCTTTGAAGGAACTTCGGTCTAGATCCTGTCCGCTGGGTCTGCCGAGGTCAGATGTTTTCGTTTTGCTTTCTCACATTAATTTTTCACAGTGAGGCAAGCACTTCCTCTTGCCTTTGTGTGTTTTGTACATTGTATCTCCCTTGGGCTTGAAGTTGAGCCATTCCATGTATTTAGAGAGAGTTTAACTTAGACAGGAGAATTCTTTCCCAAACAGCAGTTGTGTCTCTATTATGTCTTGTGTTTTCTTTGTATCTCAACCTGTTTGACTGTGGGCTGCAATAGAGTCTAGCATTTTGTCCTTTTTATAATTTATACAGCCCTGTTTTATTACTGGCTTACCTTTTTTAATTGTTTGCTTAGTGTAAATATTTTTATTGTTATATGTTTAGCCTTCATGGATAAGAATACACAGTGACTCTTTGCCTGCTTTCATGTCTGTCCTTTTCTTTCCCTCCACAGTCCAGTCTCACAAAATTTGCAGAGAGTCTGCAGGAGATGATCAACTATCACACGGTACGCTATGAAACCAGCTCTACAGTATTTCTTCCCCCCTGAGAAAACTAACAGTGTGAAACTGCTTAAATGGATTTTAAGACAACTGCTAAAGGTTTAAAATGGTAAAACATCACATTCAAAAAAATCTATTGTAGGATCACATGGTTCTTCTATAGTTCATACCCTCCGGGCTGTAGTTTATGTTAATGTGAAATACCAAAACATGACTACTATGAAAAAGTGGTTAGATTTAAAAGAAACTTTAGTCATGACTTAAATGTCAAAAAGTAAAGTCCATTGTACAAAAAGAAGAGTTTTTTTGTCTCAAAATCTGTTTCTTTTTTAGTGTTTATCAGTTAATGTCCTGGTCAATTCTCCTCGGTCCAGAAAACTAAAATCAAGTAGCATGGTCTTCCAATACATAGTGAATTATAAAAACAATAATAAAATATGAGATTAATTTACTTGTTTCTTTTCTCCTCTCTTATCCATTTCTAAACTGTCCAAGGAAAACAACAGGACATCTCTGACGTTGTGGCAGAGTTGTCCCTTTGATAGTCTCCTCACTTGTCAGTCTGTAATAGACATGACATTTAAAAATGAAGTCGCAACCATCCTCTGTCTTCTCATTACGATGGCCGTAAAAGCTGAAAGCAGGCGCAGGGCGAGCTGCAGGCTCTTCCACAGCACTAAACGTTCCCTGTGTCTCGCTTGTCGTGGCTTGTTTTGATCATAACTCCTTCCGAGAGTCTCGCCAGCATTGGCCAACGATGTTTATGACATATTTGTTCGAGTAAACATTTTAAGCCAGGAGCAGTGCTGCTGGGAGTTGGAACGCCGCTGTCGGACATTTGCCTGAGCTGCCTTTCACAGTGGGACGTGTCCAGATAAAAAAAGAAAAATGAAAAGGACTGTTGTAGACTTTCACAGGGAGCTTCGTGTCCGTTTCGATTTGAGTTGGACTCCATGTAAGAACTAGGAAGCATCACGCTGTGCAACGATGGCTCTACTCGGCGAACCGTTGGACGTCCATGCTTGACCTGTCTGCAGCCGTTGTGCACATGCTCACATGTAAAAAGGCGACTTTAATGCGAGTTAAGTGCATCGGTGTAGATACATGAGGAAATCTGGGTCTCTTATGGCAATTATGGAAATTACGTTTCTCATCTATGACTATGTCTCAATTCAACGAGTGAGTGGTAGTGATTCATGGCCTTGTGTCAGTGTCATCGTCCTTAATTCATTTCTCCGTCTATTCCTCTGAAAGCCTCCAGGAGCCACAGTGCAGCCCCGCGACTGTGACTCAACCGGGTAGATTCTAGTCACATCAGCTGACTGTCGGATAGGTTTTTACCACTCAGCGATCTTTCAGCACATGACCCACTCAAACACAGTGCTCAGCCTGTCTGTCACTGGTAGCTGCTTCTTCCAGCCACACTGCTCACATTGTGTTGTCTTGTCATGAAATCGCACCAAAGCCCTAGTCAGGGAGGGATGTTGTCTGGTCTTTTGCTTGGCAGCTCATTTTTAGGGACCATGTAGGTTAATGAGCGTGTGACTCACAGCTGAAAATAAATGAAACACGTCATTTCTCGTGTTTGTGTCTTTTTACGAGGGGAGTTTACAGAGTCAGCAATTTTAGATGCTTAACTGCTCCCTGCGATGTTAACACTAATCTCCACAAACAGGAGTGAAGACAGAGAACGCTGACTTGCAAACATCCTGTGGCCTGGAAAGTGAATACATTTATCAGATTTTGCTGCGTTCACACAGAAAGTGCCTTAAGATGTTTTATGCTTGAATTGCTTAACTAACTAGAGAGAAGCTTTTTTTTTCCCATACAGAAAGGATTCAATGCTGTCTCTCTGCTTCTTTCTTCACAGATATTATTTGATCAGGCCCAAAGATCAATCAAGACCCAGCTTCAAACATTTGTCAAAGAGTAAGCATTAATCGAATGAAATGAGTGAGACTGGTTATTTCTAAGCTTCTGAAGAATGACCTAAATTTACTGGTCTGTGTAGTCTCGCCACAGCACATTAACATTTTAGCGATTTAGCTCATGAACTTAAGATGAACACGGGAGGTGAACACACAATGATGTAGCTGCACTTTGTAGCCATGTAGGAGAGAAATGCAGCAGATGTACAGTAACACAGAAGCTCTGTCTCAAAAATTATGACTATGGAAAAGAAGAAGGGATGTCTCATTTAATCTGGATAGGGCGTGTAATGAAAGAAAATTGTAATATATCATCCTTTTTCCTTCACACGAGTCTCTGGAGCTCGTTTCGACTGCTTGTATAAGTACAGGAAGTGGTGGAGGCTTCTGGTTCATTTCATTATAAGGATTAAGAGTTTTCGCCCAGGGCACTCCAAGGCTAAGCACCCACATCAGCAGCACCCATCCCTTAGACGAAGCAGGGAAACATGTTCACTCAGTTATTCACCGGCTCCATGCACTGAAATTAGGCTTGATCTCACTGTGGCAAAAACTACAAGCAACTATTGTGGGACGAACGCTTCCATCTTACAGTTACAGTAAACTAAAGTGTTGTTTGTTTAGACCAACCTATATTTCCTATGAGTGTTGTTTTGCTTCAAACATAAAGAAAGGTTTGCTTTTGTCACCTCTCACCTTGCTGAGGATTTTGAAATCAGAGGGACATGTCTTATCTACTGTACCTGTGACCACAGAGGTTAACCCTTTATCAGTTAATCTCAACCTTATTCTCATATCTGGCTAAGTGTTGTTTGTAGCTGTATGTACAATCTATTATGTTAAAAAGCCTCTCTTCTTCCTCCTCCTCCTTCTGACAGCGACCTGCGCAAGTTTAAAGAAGCCAAGAAGCAATTTGACAAGGTGAGCGAGGAGAAGGAGGCAGCGCTGATCAAGAACGCCCAGGCACCCCGCAACAAGCAGCACGAGGTGGAGGAGGCCACCAACATCCTCACAGCCACACGAAAGTGCTTCCGTCACATCGTCCTCGACTACGTCCTGCAGGTACGATGTCACACATTTAAATAGTCATCAGTAGCAGGTCAGCTAATGTTGAAAACGTCAAATTAGATCAAATAAAAATGATAGAAATACAGTAACTTAAGTTTGAGTTCACAGTAGTCCAGTGTGGACCACACTGTGTTAAATAAAGTGATTTTCAATAGGACTATAAATACACACTTTGCTGACATGCAGCTTTTAAAATAGATGCTAAAAAGAAAACTGAGTTACAGACACAAGGAGGTGGGATAATTCTCTGCACCCTTGCCAACGCGGATTAAAAAAAACGGGGGAAAAGATGCTGATGTAGCACAGGGAAGAATGAGCCACAGCTGTGCTGGATTCTGTTACATATGAAGTGAAATGGCCAAGATCATCCACTCTTCTGCTAATTCATATGTTTGTAACTAAACCTTTTTACAGCAGTTCATTTTAATTTTCATGAATCAGCAGATATTTGAGTTTTATATTAATGACTCAAGGAGCAGTGTTTAACAGTCTTCTTTGAACTGAAACCACTGAAAATTGAGAAGACATTTTTTTTCTTTTCTTTTCTGGTAAATCTATTTAAAGGAAAACTTCACCGACTTTCAATGGAGGTTAACCAAAACCATCTCTGGTAGTATTTAAGAATGAAGGGACACTTGCGGAGAAATTATCATTTATTCCTCTGCAAAAAGCCTCTGAAACAGGCCAGAGGCCTTTTTGCCTTGGGCTCACAGACTACAACTAGTGCTTTAAATGATAATTTCTCTGCATAATACCCATACTAGCCAAGATCGTTTTGGGCAACCCCCACTGAAAATCGGTGAAGTTTTCTTTTAAGAACAAGCAGAAGGGTGAGGAGAACAGAAAATGTCTTTTTGATTCATTTATTAAAAATCATCTGGTGAAACCTTTGATCAAAACCTTAGGTTTCTGTTGTACTGTGACACAGTTGCCTGCATGTTTTTGCACTTTGACCTCTTACAGTGCGAAATGTTTATCGCTGAATACAGTTACAGCTGCGCTCTTGGCCACAGTGGCTCTGCTAAATGCTTGAAGCCCTCCGATTAAGCAGCTGTCAGGCCTGTTACTAGAGTTCACCCCACAGATACGGATGATACTGAATGGGTTCACTCCATAGTTAGACGAGGGTAGGACCTTAAAGGCAGGCTTCACAGTAGCTTTTGCAGTCTGCTCTAGTGGTTCACTGCATAATCAATCCCTCATATAATGAATTACTTAAGGTTTCATCTTGACTGTTGTGCTTATAGGAAATCTATGTGTGTAGCAGCTAGCGCAGCTGATTTAAATGGGTGCTCCAGGAAGTTTCACATTTCGGTGTCGCTGTCAGCACTTTGAAAACGCTGCTAACTTCTGCATTCGTGCTCGCGTCCAACCTCCGAGACGGACTTCAGCTTCATTTTTTTTGTTCTTTTTAGCTTGTTTTCGTGGGGTTTTTGCTTAATTATACAGTGCACAGTTTACAGTGACATGCAAGATGGTAGAGGGAGAGGAAAATATATGAGCGAGGGTTGTAAGCCAGACTTGCATTCATGACATTTTAAGAATGGCGCACGTCTCGCTGCCCTGCTGTGCCACGTAAAGCTGGATCATAACATGCTACAATTTAACCTCGGGGTTTGTTTCTTTTACTGTCTAGACTCACATAACACAGACGAGGAGAAGTGTGGCTGCTAAAGACAAATGGCATCCACAAATGTAACAAACCTGAAATATGCCCTGAGTGAATAGTGTCTAATGTAAAGAGTGTCCTCACAGTCCAGGAAGTGTAAAGTTACAGCAACTTACCAAGCAAATGCCACCCGAACGCTCATAAATCTCCCTTGTGGCTGTTGTGTTTGTTTACGCCATATTGCAGTTTGGCAGTTAAACATCTGTCGTTTAGAGGTGCTGCTCCAGTCAAAACTACTAATTGACTATAATCAAGGGAAGGAGAGGGCTTGTAAAAGTTGTAATGCCCAGCCACTGTGGCTAGAGACGGTAGAGTGAGCTTTCCTCTCCGAGTGGGAGATGCATCTGTGTATAAACACAAGTGTGGTTGGTGTTGCTAGGGACAAAGGTTCCAACATACAACCAAAAAAATGTCCCTGGTCACAAATGGGATTCTAACTTATTCTTTAATGGACCAAAGGGATTTGTCTCTATGTTCCAGAAGCAGGAAAAGGGGAATAAAGGGGGAACCGTGGTCACCTGATGATGATCCATAAAGTCTTTCAGAGGCTGTCCTGCTTTTCATATTCGTCAAAAGCATCTACTGTACCACACCCAGTCAGATACTAGGTGTCTGTGCCCGCACAGGCACAGTCAAGTCAGCTAACATCAGTCTGCATTTACAGTCCATCAAACTAGTTACACACACACACACACACACACACACACACACACACACACACACACACACACACACACACACACACTCTGAGACATTACTATCCTAATAGTCATGCTTCACATAAAGAGATATAGTACAGCTTTTGTGGGTCAAACATGAGTCACAGGGCTCCCCCTGGTGCCAGCACCAAGTACTGGGTGATTAGAGCAATAGTTTATTTAACTGCAGTATTATTCATACGATACTTTGTTTTAGCTTTCTTTGAATTTTTGACTCTTTTACCTTTTCTCTGTGTAGTTGTTTTTTAATTGTAAATCATTTCTCACTTCTGTTAACAGATCAATGTGCTACAATCTAAGAGAAGATCAGAAATCCTAAAATCGGCAAGTGACCCATACTTTATACTATATTACCACCAACAGATTTCCTGTTGAGTCTTTGAATAACTGTTCTTCTTTGTACAGATGCTGTCCTTCATGTATGCACACTTAACGTTCTTTCACCAAGGATATGACCTCTTCAGTGAGCTTCAGCCTCTTATGAAGCAGTTAGGAGGACAGGTACAGGCCACACACACACACACACACACACACACACACACACACACACACACACACACGAGTGTGTGAATGAGTGATTAAGATTTTGCAACATTTATTTTGTTTCCTTCTTTTTGTTACTTTTTGTGTAAATATTTAAACTTGTGTATATATAAATAAATATACACTTTGCTGGTCCTAAACAACCTTTGTGGTGTTGTTAAAACATAACACAAGCAAACGCACAGCTATTTTTAGTGGAGTATTTGGCCAAGTTTACAGTGCACACAGATTTGTCTTGGCTAAACAGCTTCTATTGTTTGCTTATTCAAACGTTTCATTTAGAGTCAGAGGAATTATTGCAGATGAGGCGACTGCACGTTTCTCTCCTGCCTTCGCCGCTTGCTTTTCCATGCGGGAGGCTGTGTCCTGTCGGTGTTTGTGTACTGATATCTTTTCATCAACACACGTTTAACGTCCGTGTGTGTGTGTGTGTGTTCATGTGCATCCTCTGATAACCAGAGGCTTCTTCCTCAGCCAGAGAATGAGTTTAGTGCGGTTATCAGTGAAGCCGTGTTTGTAGTGAGAAGGAATGAGGAAGAAGGCAGACAGAGGGCTGGCAAAGGGTTTTCCCATAGTCACGGTTCAGCCAGCTGCGTGTACGCGGCAAAAACCAGAGGTTGATAGTAACGTTGTGGAATATAAACTGGTGGATCTGATGCTGGTGATGTAGAAGGACTGAAGGACAGGTTGACCTTTCTAAAACTGGATGTATGACCGACAGAGGACTGAGTCCAGCCACAGAGCGAAGAGTGAAAGAGGAGCAGAGCAGTAGTGAGCATATCTGTGGAGAGAAGTGTAGCCTGTAAACATGGTTTTTTTTCTCATAGTTGAACCAAGAACAAATTCAAAAGAACAGAAACACTGTTTTAATGCACACTGAGGAGAAGAAGGATAATTTGCCAGATATGAGTCGGTACAGCGGACCTCTGAACTGGATTACAGACAAGAGTGTGGTTTCCAAAAATCATACAAGTTGGCACCATCTGATGTTGATGCTGTCAGGAAATTAACGAGTAAAAATTCAGAGTGCCGGGAACACACATAATAAGCGAAAGGTGACTGAAGCAGGATGGAAGAGCATCCACTCTTGTGAGTAGAGGGTGAGAGAAGAAGAAAGACTGAAGAACTAGAGCGTGGCTTAAAAGCTGGAGTCGCCCTGCTCTGTGTGGACTGTGAGCCTGTCGCCCTGAATTTGGAGCCGCGTTAAATTCAAGGGAGAGGAACCTCGGAGGCTGAGCTGTAAGGGAAACGGCGGCAAGAGGATTGTGGATTATTACTTTACTGCTTTTCATCATGAAGCTGAAGAAGGTGCAGACGCTGTGCAGAGAGATGTGGAAGAGCTGTCAGCAGGTCTGATCATTTCCCTTGATTTCCATAATCAGTGAGAAATCGATAGTAATACATAGCAACAAAGATTTATGAAGCTGTGGGAACTATGTGACTCAAACAGTTTCTTGTCCGGTTTTGTTCTATTTTTATATTATAATATTTCTAAATTTGTTTTTCGGTGCATAACCTTTAAAAAGGAGTTGGTGAGGGGAAAAAAAAGACGATAAGTAAAACAAAGGCATTTTTCAACACTGTGTGGTTCAAGACGAGATACTGAGCCGGTTTGTTTGCGGCGGCGTACGCAGAGCGTAACAGCGCTAGGCGACTAGTTAGTTAAACCGGTGTTACAGCATTGCAGTTAACCAACAACTCAATCACTCAAAGTCCGACGAGCCGAAGCGAGTTCACGTGATTCATGTGAAGTGCGCTACTTTTCCAACCCCTCAGCTGGAAACAAGCCGACGGCTTCCAAAAATACGACCTGTTCCGTCTGCTCATTCGATCTCTGTTTGACACATCAGCTTGGAATTACACATTGGTGCTTGTGCTCAATCAAAGGAACGCCTTGTGTTTTCCTTCCACGAGCCACGCGGTTGTCATCATACTGTACGTGTAGTTACATGACCTACTGTATGAGGACGTCCAAGTGAGTGGAGGAGAGGCTCCAGTGTGTCTGTGGCGTGTAGGTGCTGGGCTACTTGCTCTACTGTACCTGCCTTTGCAGATAAAAGTGGAGACATGTGGTGGACTGGCTTGGGCTAGCTGTAATGGTGGCGACAGGGGAAAACATTTCCCATCCGATGTTATCGGCCGGTTGCTTGGCCGTCCACCCATTTCCTCTTTAAACAAAACCGAGGACCTGGCTCCTTTTTTAAATGCTGTCTTCTCCCAAATTAGCAGGGTGTCATTGATATTTTGTTCCAGACGAATGCACATTGAATCTGAGCTTATAAAGTCGTGGCTGAGTGGGTTAATTGTGTGTTCAGTTTTGTTAAACTGTTAAAAACTGACAATAATGTAGCTATGTAAGTTTTAAAGCAATTACTGTTAAACAGGTTTACAGAGGTTGTAAATGATCATAGTTGAAACTAGTTTAACCTATTTTTAGTTTCTTGTCAAGCCTGTTATGAGCGAGTGAGCAGGGGTAGATAATGTTATTGACCGTTAAAGTCATGATACAGAACCTTTTTGTGTGCGTGGAGCCTCACGTGTTCATTTAGCTCACGGTGGTGACACACTTTCAAAAGGCGAAAAACACCGTTCGGCTGCCGAGAGGCAAACTGCCCGCGACCTCCTGCACTCCCCTGAAGTCCATTTTGAATCTCTTACTTGCTCAAAAGAGCTTTTGTTTTCTTCGTCACACGCGACGATCTCTCCCGGGGATGAGGAGAATCAATCATCCTCCCTCCAATTTCATACATGAAGAAGCATCCGTAGCACGGCCCATTTTGTTCAGATGGGAAAGTGTGTCTTGTTTAGTTGTGTCCCTTGGAAACGTATATTTGCTGTCACCACTGTTTTCCTTCAGATTGGACAGAGAGTTAAAAACACAGTCACACACAAGCAGTTTCATACCTTGGAACTTCTCTCTGTTCTCAGTCATTTAGGGATGTAAACCTTTACACGTCCAATTTTAATTGCTTTGAATTTGCTTTGGCCTCGATATAAATAATGTGCTTGAATGAAGCGTGTGTCACTAATCAGGCGCTCTGTCTCTTGCAGTTGGACCAGCTGGTGGTGGATGCTGCCAAGGAGAAGAGGGACATGGAGCAGAAGCACTCCACCATTCAGCAAAAGGTGCGGAAACACAGCACAGTATGGTCTCAGAGAAACCCGAACCCTCCTAAAGCCGCATTTGCATCACATGTTTACACAAGGCAGCATCAGTAGGTGAATCCAGTGTTGGAGGACAATAACGTAGAACTGTCGTACGTAGAACTCATTGCCGCTGCCCAGCAACCTACAAATCATAAACACGTGCCTACTCAGTGTGTGCTCAGCGTGGCTGAGAACGCATGACTGTATGTAATGAAGCTGCTGGAGTCACATCCTCCTGACTTTGGCCTCTAAGCCTTGCTTATTACAATTAAATTCAACCCAGTCCTCAGCTCAGATCATGGAGGTCTTATACCCTGCAGCCAGGTTTCCGTAGCCCTATAGCAACACTCCTCACTAAACGTTATATGTAACGAACCTGAATATCATTCATAAATTATTCTCCACCAGGGAATTGCCACAAGTTAAAGCTATTAGTTCTGACCACCTACATACTTTGGTCATTTGTAATGGAGGTATTACTCAGGTGTAAGGTGATCTGTAAGGATGAGCTCAGCACACACACCCATCCATTATTGACAGCTGACGGAAACCCACTTCCAAACAAACACGGTTGGGTTTCAGCGTGCTTCTCTGAGTCAGACTTGTTAGCGCCGTGTATCGCCTTCCACCAGACTCTGGCTGAATCCTCCAAACTGTCAAAACGTCAATTTTCCTCCGTCTGAGGGCTGCGTGAGCACGATGGATGCAGGACGTGGAGAGAGTAATGCACGTAGTGGTGGTAAATTACTCTCAGCCGTAATTGTACATCAAACCGATTCCACGACTCCAGACGGCATCTGCCAGCTGTTTCCCCAGCTGTTTGATGCTGGTGCCCAGCTACGTTTTCTCCGACGGTGTTCGTTTGAGACGCTTCTTTTTCTTTTTCCGTCCTTTCTGTCTTTGTTTGTGTTTGTCGTGTATCCACTTCTTTTGTCCTGCCCTCTCTCTCCCTCTGCCAGTCACGGTGCTGTACATGCGCCAGCTTCCGTTTGTCCTTGAACATCTACCCACCACCTCAATTTATCCAAATGCTATTTTTACGCTGTCTCTCTCTTGTGTGGCTGTTGGTCCACGGACACTGCTAACCAACTGTTATTTCATCTACTTCTTCTCTTCCTTCACTCTCCCCCTGCTCTCCTCAGGCCGCTCTGCAGGTAAGCTGTGAAACTCTTCCTTTTTTCTGTGTCATGCCTCATTGGTTTCATATAACTTTGCATATTTTCAGCTTGGAGATGGGTGGTCTAATTAATCACAACCATAAGCTGAGAACATGCTTCATATAATATACATCTATTTATCCTTGTCATAGCCCATTTAAATACATGACTCAAATAAACCTTGTTTTATACCTGAAAGACTGCTGAATGTTATGGAAGTCAAACATTAGGATATGTAGAGTATTTCAGGTTCTAAGCATTAAGGTCTTGACCACAGCATCTTCTCTATTGCTGTTTTATACTCATTCTCACATGAGGCCCTATGTTTTTAGCCAGAAGGAAACAATGGAACTCAAGAAGGTCTTATATAACTCGCTAATTGATTATATATTGTAGGCCTGTTTCCAAGGAAGATTTTTGTGTAAAACTGTCTAATTAGCATTGTTCTGATGAAATTCATCCCCGTTGTTGCTGAAGGAGGTCCTGAGGTTGTATTTGGTATGCTTCCTGTCTGCCTTCGTGCATTATTCAGTAGCACCACAGGACAAGACAATGTCACTGTAATCTTACAAGAAGACTGACGACTTATTAGTTTTATTCTGGAAGGAAACAAACCAAGCTTCGATTTTAAAGCAGTGGTGGCTGAGTTTCTATTCATGTACACAGCAGTAAATAAATGCAGTTTCCAGTCTTTTCCAAGTTCTTGAAAACACTTAGTCACAGACATTGAGCCAACCAACATCGTGAGGCAGAGAAAAGAGTGAGAGGAAAAGCTGAGCTCAGGTCTGTTCAACTGAAGTTTGCATAAACCTTTAATCGCAGTGCACCTCTGTACGACCCACCTAATTATTCTGACATAGCCCCACACACACGCACGGGAGCAGCGCTCGGTCTCTGTCTACTCGTCTATGAACACCTTTTGTCAGAGCAACAGGACAGTGTGTCATGCAGCCAATGAGATGCTACACAGCGACACTCGATAGCAAATGTTCAGCAGCCTCACGGCGAAGCATCTACGCACGCACGCACGCAGGCAGAGGCACAGGGTGGCGGTGGACTAATACACACATTATGAAGTTATAAAATTCAGCAACAATGAAGATATTCAGTCGCTTCCACTATGTTTGGTATCTGGTGAGTGAACCTGCGTGAATGAAGTCTGTGGCGTTTCGTTATAGGCTGTGTTTGTGTGTGTGCTTCTTTTGTGTGCACGCCAATTTTTCGTTTCAACGAACAAGTAATAAATGAAGTTTCTCTGTGTTGGTGCCACAAAATACATTTATTTTCTTTGTGTGTCGTTCTCTCACTGTATGAAACATTTTAGGAGGCAACAGAGCTCGACTCTTTACTAGACTGCCGCAGCTTTTCTGCTTGGAGGTCGACCTCCGTACGTAGAGTCACTGCACCTTATCTGTTCTGTTGTGTAACCCCACTTGCCTTTGTGTTTCATCTTCTCTCCTTTCCTGCACATTAGAGACTGAACTGTGACGTTTGAGGTGTTTTCTCATGTGGCAGCTTCATTGTTACCCAACGCTATACGTGCATAAGCCTTGTGCCTTGGTTATGTCGCATGCTGTACTTTGGTGCCAGTGTCGGTTCCTGTGGACTCAGTTTGCTGGCTGGATTGAGCGGTTTGTCGCTCTGCAGCCTACTGTTGATAATGAATGCACATATCTAGGTTATCGAATGAAATCATAGTTTCTAAGATATTCAAGAACGACGACGTCTTGCTTGTAGTTTGACCGCTACCTTATTTCAGTGTTTTCCAGGCTCAATTAGAAATTTTTCATTTTAATTAAACAATTTAAACAGGACAATCAGAGGTTTTCACACGGCCGCAACAACCAACAGTTGTGGTAATACTGTATAGTGTTTGTGTGTGAGAGTACACGTGTACTCAGGACCATGGTTCCCCTGCCTGTGCTGGATTTAAAAGCAAATATTCTTTCATGCATTGTATTTATTTGGATAACTGTTATGTGACCAAGTTAATTTTGTCCAGTGTATGTGGGAAAACTGTCTTACATGCCTGGACTGATGCAGGAGCTTTGTACAAATATTTTCCTCCACTGGTGCCCCCGAAAATAACCTTGCTTGTCCCAGTGAATGGCATGCAGGAAAAATGTATCTGGTTCTGTACTAGAAGTGATTCACCACGATACCAGAGGGCAGAGGGGGTTAACTCTATCCAAAGCACATGCAGTACGACCATATGCTAAACTCAAACCTTTTGGATAATAATCAGGAAACGACACGTTGATTTTTGATGTATATTTCTTATGTGCATGTTTAGCATGGATGCTTTCCAGGATGTAAACAGGAAGTGGTGGTCACCATTTCCTGAATGACTTACTGTAATGATTCATTTCTGCTCAGCCCTCCATATTTTTATTTGTAGTATATTTGTAGCCAGTATTTTCGTTATAATTCAAAAGTTTTTTATTTTTACGTTGAATCCATTATGTCCAAAGGTTTGCAGTATATAAAAGGTGGTTCCCTTTGATTTGAAAAATTAATACTAATATTGCTTCCTAACTTCCTAAAAAAATGTCCTATTAATTTAGCTCTTAGGAACAGAGGAGACAGTAACAGAACTAGAGCACAAAATTGGTTACTTGAAACGACGACATTCTGTAAATTGACTCCACAAGAGGACACGCGTTTATGCATGCGCCATGGTGTTCAGTGTCACTTGAAGCTAAAGGTAGGAGGGCGTTGAGGAGGCTCAGGTAGTTAAAGCTGGACGCCACAGGTGCAGCCATATGACGACACACTGAGTTACATCAGTAGTAACATTACTCCTTACTCCCAATAAGAACCTGTTATATAAACAAGCACAGTCTCTGTCTCCTGCATTTCTAATGGAGGCCATCTAGAACATGCTCTGTCATATGGGTATTGGTCCACACTGGTGACTTTGTGGGGGGTGCCGTCAACTATGACGCCAGTGCTGAAAGAACGGAAGTAAGATCATGTGGAAAATGTTCTTTTAACACTCGCACCATTTTTTTGTGTAGGATTTCTCGAATGACGACACCAAGCTGGAGTACAATGTGGATGCAGACAATGGCATCGCCATGGAGGGGTATCTGTTTAAGAGGGCCAGCAATGCATTCAAGACCTGGAACAGGTACAGTACTATTAGTTTATGAAGTTTATGAAGTTTAAATATTTCTCTCTTATAGCTCATACTCAGTTGCTCTTGGATCGGCTCCCTATTTACTTTATTTCCATCTGTCACCCACGATAAAAAGTTTTACGAAGGAGCTATTTTAGGAGCATCTTCCGTGTGACTTTGTTTTTCTTTACTGAACTCGTGATTTCCTTTCAGGCGTTGGTTCTCCATCCAAAACAATCAGCTAGTTTACCAGAAGAAATTCAAGGTATGTCAAATGACTGCATGCACACTAGCCACAATCAAGTATGCATGTGTTTGACTTCCAGCGCAAATATCCCCCTACAGAGTAATACAGCGTGTGTGTCTGTGTGAGAGACTTTGTGTTTAACCAAACCTCCTCTTCCCGCAGGATAACCCGACAGTCGTGGTGGAAGACTTACGGCTATGTACAGTCAAACACTGTGAAGACATAGAGCGTCGCTTCTGTTTCGAAGTGGTGTCGCCCACCAAGTAGGTTCATCAGTGTAATGAGCAGGAGCGGAGTGAGGGTGGGGTAGCGGTGTGCCCACCTCCTTCAGCCGACAGCAGTGGTGTGATGCAGCTCTGTCCCAACAGGAGCTGCATGATGCAGGCGGACTCTGAGAAGCTGCGACAGGCCTGGATCAAAGCGGTGCAGAACAGCATCGCCACCGCCTTCCGTGACAAGGGAGATGACGGCGAGGTACGAGCCAGTCACAGTCAGCCTGATGAGATGGTAGCACATCAATAGTACCTACATGCATGAGACTCATTAACACTTCTACAATGAGGAAGTTTAGAGAACAATTTTGACCTTGCAGGTAAACAGGTTGTATTTAGCTCTTGTTCCGCGAAAGTCTGACTCGAATTAGGTCATATGATTATTGCTACTTTAGCCCATTGCTTTGTGTGATAGCTGACCGTGTTACTTTCCATCTGTCAGAAGTTAGACAGGAAGTCCTCCACGTCAACGGGGAGCCTGGACTCTGGTGGGGAGACGAAGGAGAGGTCTCTTAAAGGAGAGAGTGCCCTGCAGAAGGTCCTGGCCATCCCGGGCAACGCCAGCTGCTGTGACTGTGGCCAGCCGGACCCCCGCTGGGCCAGCATCAACCTGGGCATCACCCTCTGCATCCAGTGCTCTGGTATTCATAGGTAATGCACTGGGAGCGCTGCACATGGAAAAGGCTTAGCAGGAGGAAGGAAGGCAATAAATGAAGAATCAGCGTGTTATCATTTTGGTCTTTTGGGATTTTGTAAATGTAAGCACTCGAAGTTTATGAACATGGCGTTCTTGGGAAAGCGTCACAATCTTTAATTACTTTCTAGGGTAAAATACTTCAACGTTATTAGGGTCAGATTCTGTTGACGTTGAAGTGTCCAGGGCAGGTCCACGGTTTGCTTGTTTAACTCACTTGCTATAGTTGTAGATCTGTTATCAACACAGGATTTTGTAAATCCTCCTCCATCTAGTGGCCAAAACCTACATTATTCCCATTTAGGAGGAAGTGATGTGAACTAACACTGTTTAAATGGGTCCTTCTCTCTGCAGGAGCCTGGGGGTACATTTCTCTAAGGTTCGGTCTCTCACCTTGGACACATGGGAGCCAGAATTACTTAAGGTGAGTGAGGAAGGTGACGAATGTACATAAACTATGCCGCTCAGGCTGGAGATCTAACCGTACACACGCGCATTGGTTTTCACCTTCTCAGCTGATGTGTGAACTGGGGAACAGAGTGATCAACCAGATCTATGAAGCCCGCCGGGAGGAGCTAGGAGCCCGAAAGCCTCAGCCAGGAGATCCAAGGTGCAGTCTCATCAGAAAGCACGAGGCTTCTTTACCTGGAGGTTCTACAGGAAAATAACTGTCAAACATGTCGTCTTCTTCAGACAAGAGGTGGAGGCGTACATCAAAGCCAAGTACGTCCATCGCCGCTTTGTGCGCAGGCCGTCGGACGAGGAGCTTCAGAACAAAGTGGTTACTCTGAGCAAACAGGAGAAGAGGCTCAGCAGCAGCTCCGAGCACCTGCCCCCAAAAGCGCCGCCGCCCACCCCGAAACTGCGACCTGGTTCTAACGTCTCCGGACAGTCAGGTCAGTGAAAGACAAGTCCAGCACATTTGGAGTAATAATTAGAGCTGACGGGGTCAAACCTTCAACAGTCTTCAAATCAAACTCATGACCTAAGCCTGGATCTAGTTGGGCCCAGTCGGCCCAGTCGGGCCCAGTCGGGCCCGGTGGCACTGCGTCCGGAGAGCGCAGTCTGTGACATCTGTGGCTGCGGCCGCTTTTCTGTTTTCAGCTCTGTGTGATATTTTGCGCTGCCGTGAAGACGCGTCCACCCATCTGCATAACGTATGTGGCCTGTGAACAGCACATGTCTGAGCCCTCTGCCTCCCATTGCTTCTGTCTCTTCCAGTGTTAGTGGAGCCGTAGTCTAACTCTGTGCTTCCGCCCCGCTTTCCTCTTTGTCCCTCACGTTTTCTTTTTGCTCTCCTCTCCTGGCTGGTTCGTGCCCCGGGACTAACCCCCCCCTCTGCTCTCACCGCCTACCCCGATACCCTCCACCCTCCTTCTTACCACCTAATTTACACCCTTCGCCCTCCTTTACCAAATCATCCCTTGCATAGCTGTTGCCAGCGGCTTGGAGGCCCGGCGCGACTCTCTCTTCTGTGCTGACGAGCTTGACTCGCTCTTCTCCTACTTTGACACCTCCTCCAAGCTCAGGAGCAGTAAGTACTATAAGCTTAGTGTTTTGCTTGCCTCTCCTCTCCCCCTGCCAATGTGTATTTACTGCTGTGGACTAACAACCATTCATCCACTCTTTTTGTTCCTCTCTCATCCAGACCTTCCCAATAGACAATCCTGTCACATTAACACCATTGCAGATCATATTTTATTTTTCCGGGGCCGGTGAATGTACCTCTGACATATGGGTTTGGCAACTTTTGAAATCCACATTTATATCTGTCTCATTTTCTTTTGGTATTTAGGGCGTGATATCTACTCTTTCTGTTGATGTCGGCTGGGGCACGTGTGTGTACACTTAAGAGTACAAAATATTAGGATCACCTGCTGTCAGGTCTATTATTATGAAAACCCTTTTCCGAGGGGATGATTGAAGAACAGTTTTGCTTCACCCAGCAGCAACGTGTTCCTTTTATTTTATACATGCGCTTAGTGATATCTGTGTGTTGCATAGTGAGTGACTTAGACATTTTGTCGCCCAGTAAAAAGCGCAGACAGCGGCATCCAGAACAGCGCTGATGGGAGCAGGGAGATGCTGGCCACCACCCCCTCCAATAACAGCCTGGCAGATGCAGGTAAGACACGGACACGCGCGCCACCCCCTGGCTGTGAAGCAACGGCACTGGGCGTCGCTGAGCACTGGGTTCCTCCCCCCTCAGACGCCGCTGAGTCTCCACCCATGCCTGCCACCCTGCCGCCCCCGTCGCCCTGCAAGGAGGTGGTGTTCTACGAGCCCAAAGAGTACAGCTCGGGTCTGCAGCTCTACTGGGCGTCGTGTGCCCGAAGCCTGCCGGACATGGCCGAGGCGCTCGCCCACGGGGCCGAGGTCAACTGGGTCAACACGGAGGAGGAGAAGAGGACGCCGCTCATCATGGCCGTGCACGGGGCGAGTTACCGTTTGTTTGTAACCAACAAATTCTGCAGAGGGTCAAGAGGCTGTTGATCTACAGATTTATTAAGAACAAGCTAAAGCTAAAGCATCGAGATGAAGAGCCAAGCACTTTGCTTCTATTGTGCTATTTATATGTATTTTATTTAATTTCAGGGTTCACTGGTCACCTGTGAGTTTCTGCTTCAAAACGCAGCTAACGTGAACCAGCAGGACGCTCAGGGCCGAGGCCCCCTCCACCACGCCACCATGCTGGGACACACAGGGTTGGTTTCCGGGCTTCTCCACCACCTCAGAACAGGGATTGAATGGGATGCAATACAAATTATGTTTTATTCTCTGTCTTTTTCAGGCAAGTGTGTTTATTCTTAAAAAGAGGAGCGAATCAAAATGCTCTGGACATTGATGAGAAAACACCTTTGACCATAGCGGTGGAGGCGGCCAACGCAGACATCGTCACCCTGTGAGTGACTACACTGCTATTTATCATCTTCACCTGGACACAATTATTTCTGTCTCTGGCATCAGGGCTTCATACGCTTTACATGTTTGTTCCTGCTTCTTCTCTCGTTCCCCAGGCTGCGACTGGCCAAGATGAACGAGGAGATGCGCGAGGCGGAGGGCCCCTACAGCCAGTCAGGTCAATATAACACCAACAGCCCCACCGAGATGCAGTACAGGAAGTGCATGCAGGAGTTCATTAGCCTGCAGCTGGATGAAAGTGATTAGCAACCCAGGAGCAGCTTGTAAACCACGGCAGATGTTTTAGAGTTGGGCTCAGTTCACAGCAGGAAGCCTTAAATACAGAGACTATTAATTCCTAGTGCTTTGAGTTTTTTTTAATGAATTGACCTGTTATTGTAATGAGCCCAAATCTATCATCTGCTCCAGGTCAGGTACTAGACTGATGTCGTATGACAGGGTTAGAGCCATCAGCTCTGGACACGACTCAAACGTTTTGACCCAAAGTAGAACATTTGCGTTCTTTAATTAGCAGCTGTTGTAAGTAGAATTTGATCCCCTCTGTTTTGGAGGTTCTCTGTGATTTATAGCAGCTAATGAAAATATTTATTGGGCTTGGAAGCTTTTCATTATTTTATTATTATTGCATCTCTACTAGGAGTGACCATATGCAAAGAAATATTAAACAACCCAATAACTGCCACTTCAGTGACACTCGGACCTCAAGTGATAGCAGTTTTTATTCTTGGCAATAATTGTGACCTTTGAATGACATGTTTTATCATCTGATCACTCTGGAAAGGACTAATGTTTATTATTAATCCGCCAAGTTGTATTCTGCAAAAAAAAGCCTGTGGTGTACGCGTTCCCATTGAAAGTCTTGTTTGTCAGAAAAGAATCTATTTTAGAGCAGTTTGTTTTTCTTTAGCTGATTCTATGCAGCATAGAAATGTAGATATTGTAATGATAATGATATGCTAACATTTGTTCAGAGTCTAATAGAATAAGCAGAGTTTCACCAGGTGTTCCCAAACTGTTGTTTTAATTTCAATGTTTCCCTTTTGACTGTAATGTATTTATGACTGTGCTTGGTTATTAGTCAATGTAATAGCTCATTGCTCATTGCCAGTAATGACGGCAAACCCAAAATTGAAAGATTTTGTCCTCTCAGATGTCAGTGGATTACATATTTAACAACCGTGCTTAAATGATACATCATCAAACAACAAGTGCAACAGAAGAAAATCCACATGTACAGATTTATGTAACCACTACTCCTGTCGTATATTTATATCAGTCATTTCCTAAAAGTTTACTGTATATACTCAGAACATCATGCTTATGCAGGTTTACTGATGACGTCACTTTGATCCTACATCTGTCGCCTCCAAAGCTTTGAGGGACGTGTGCTGACAGGACGTTAAGTGGTGCTGACCCGTGAAGCAGGATCTTGCTTCTGTAGTGTGGAGTGGTGTAGAGTTGAACCTAAGAGGCTTCTGCCACGTTTCTAGATTGTAGAGTGTTTGTGTGTGTTGACCGCACAAGGGAGGGCTTCACTCAGAACTGTCATCCTTTAGCGATGAAAGATGGATATGCTGCTGTAGGTCGTCTGACTGATGTTAGCTTGAATGCTGCTTTTTTATTAAAAGGTTAATTTTGCTCTTAGGAAAATGTCAGGAATGTTTAGTTTGGATCCATGATGGGAGTGGACTGTCTGTTTTTAGGATGTGCAGTGGTCATTGGTGAACATCAGGGTTTTAGTCATGGAGTTCACAGGGGCGTCTTCATCAACACCTTTAATCAGCCCATTAACAATAAGACTGATGGGGGATATTCAGGGTTATTGAATGTGAATGAGAGCTAATCTCATCAATCAGCTCTTTTTTTTTTTAATTACAGTTCCCTCAGCTCAAGTAATTTCCTGACTGTGTGTGTGGACGTGCAGAGCAGCGGCTCTCACGAGGCGTAGCCATTTTGAAATGATATATATTTTATAAAGATATAATTGCTCATCAACATCTTGCTGACATGTGCTTCCAGCAGTGTCCAGTAGTAGTCGGGTTGAGGAGCACTGCCCTTCTGAAACACACTCCCATCAACTTCTCGCTCTGTAACTTCACTCTCCATGTTCTGTATTTTACTTTACTTGTCTCTCTCTCTCTCCTCCCCAGAGTTTGTGCCTTTCTTCTCTTTGTTTTCTTTTCTTTGGGGCGCTGAGGCCAACACAACTGTATTTTGTACATAAACTCCTGCACTTTATTCACAATACAGTTGTTGATGAAAGCTCCTGTGGGCTGGTCCCTTCTTTCTGGGTCGATCTCTAGTTGCTCTGGCTGTTGTTTCTTGCTCTCTTCTTTCCCGTCTCTTCTCTCCCCCCGCCTTGTTCTGTTTCATATTTCGAGCCTCGCTGACAATCTCACAGGTATGTTTTCTTTGTTTGTTTTTACTCTTACTCTGCATGATCCTTTCACTCCTGGTGATTTCTGCTGCTCCTCCCGTGCATGATGTGGCACCCTAAGTTACTTCTATAGAATCTAGGATGAACAGAGGAAGAAACAGATGAGCTGTAGAGATGAACATGAATTATTTTCATTATTACAACCTATTATTTCATTTAAAATCACACTATATGTGCAGTATTGTACATTGTGGTGCTCGTTGTGTTGTGTTTGAGCTCCTATCCCACAGATGTTGGTTATTGTGATCCCCACAGGGGATCCATTGTCTTATGAACCATCATCTCAGCTTAGAACAGCTTCTGTGTGGGTGAAGACTGTTTGCTCTCTGTGGGGTGGGAAGCAACAGCAGCTGCTCCTTGTCTTCGCGGCTCACCTCTTGTGTCCTCGTCCTTGCAGGAGATGAAACTTACCAGGACATTTTCCAGGACTTCACCCACATGGCCTCCAACGATCCGGACAAGCTGAACCGCTACCAGCAGCACGACCCTCAGCGGCCTTGACGCAGCGACCACGCTCAGAGACGCTTCTGCGCGGCCTGAGATGGACAGAACTCAGCCTCTACCGCGATGGACGTGGGTGATTTCATCTTTCTCCAGCGTCACTAGGAAACGTCGGGCTACCGGCCGGTTGGTGCTTCTGAAATGTGTTCGTGAAATTTAAAGTCCTGCAGCCGTGTTAAAACGGCAAGAGAAAGGATTTTAGCTGCGCTGCGCAGCAGGACATAAAAGATTAAGGTACAGTGTTAAAGACTATTAAGAGGATTTCTAATCATAATCATTTGAATGTAGAGCTGCCAACAGGCTGAGTTTAACCTTTACTGTCACACGTCCTGACATAAGACCATTTCTTTTAAATACATAAAGGAGAAGGGGAGAGTTGCATCAGCGAAGTGTTGGACAGGCTGTTAAATACTCTGCTTCAGTCTTTAAGTGCTTCCTCCTTTTGAGTGGGGCTCTCTTCCTATCAATGCCTTGCTTCAGTGAGCTCTGTGCAGCGAGTCCATGGCAACATGCTTTTACTTATTTGCACAAATCCTGTTGTCTTAAATCACCACTGATGTTTACCAGTTTGATGGTAAGACGTTGACATGTTAAACAATGTGCATTGATTGTTGAAGGAAATGTGTTATTGATGCATCTAATGTTAAAAGTTATTTTGATTGTTTAAATGCTTGTTATCTTTAGGATGATTTACATGTTGTCACGTCGTTATTTAGCCTTTTTAGATTTCAACATGCTTAAAGTAATAATTTACATATAACTGCTGTAGTTTCCTGGAAATAATTGTATAATTTGTCAATTTGAGGGAGTATTGCAGCAGTAAAGAGCTGCCGAGTGTTTGCAGCTCGTAATGTTTCATTACTCGCAAACATTACGAATGAAGAGAACGAAAAATGAATTTTATTAAATGCCAACACGTCTCCATTAGACGCCGTTTCCTGTGAGCCCTTCAGATTAAAAGTAACTCATTTAATAGACTGAGGCAGGAGGTAATGATCTACTGTAAGACAACGAACAGTAGTGATGAATTTCATGGTGCATCATAATCAATTATCATGTAATAGCTAATCGTCTCTTAGTTATACAGTCCTTTCTAGGAAATGTTCGAAAAACCACTTGCATAATTTATTATGAAATTGTAGATTTAAAACTTAAAGCTTTCACATTCACTTTGGAAAATCTGTGACATTGACCGAGTAAGTTGTTAAACAATAATTGTGTTTTTTTTGAATGAATGAACAGTTTGGACTTTGAACTTTTTCCAGCCCTGAACTGAACTGTGCAGTTTTCTGTGTCATCCTCTGCTCAGTTCTGACATCGACAGTGATGCGTTCAGTTTCAGCTTGGAGCTTTGGCCAATGCAACGTGGGATACAAGTCTTGTACATTTTGTACAGATGCTTTTCAATTATACAGCGACGTATAAAGTTAGTGGTACTTGAATGAATAAATAAGCTTTTGTATATGCTCTTGTTTTGTACTCTTGAGTCATTTTAGCCCATGATCTGTGGCCTGTCTATGTTAAAATACATTTACTGTGTATTCTGCCTATTTGGGTCCAAGTGTCTTTGTGTATCCATCCATCTACCAACTTGAAAAGTAATATCATGAAAGTACACGTAAAGACACGTAAAAACATGTGAGTTGAGGAGCGTTGGCTCTTTTATGATTGTTTTTTAATTGATCCTTTAGGGAATGTTTTTGTTTACTGGTTTTCAAATTCTCTCGCAAAGAATAAATACATTTAACATTTGAACAATTTAAGCAAAGATGCAAAGTTTGAATAATGTAATTTATAATAACTTCACTTTATAACCTACAACAGCTATATAACGTTATTTCTCCTGTGCATCTTGAAAATTAAAGTAAATATGTGTTTTCTATTCAAAATTCCATTCTCTGCCCCACAGTTTTTCCCCCTGGTGCTGTTTTAACTGTGCTGCTCCAGCAGAGGGCGCCGTTCGTGTGCTGAGGTTGAGAGGGAGAATCCTTTCAAGTCTAAGTTGACTTGAATGTGGTTCAAGCTTCATCTTGAACTGAGATATAACTGGTGTTTTGTTTCTGTTTTAAGTGTTTACTATTTATCATGTAAAACTAAAAGTTTAGAATAACTTGCGTTGCTCGTTGCACTAGGTTACAGGGAAATGATGTATATTAGAAATATAAAGAGATTTTATCCATCATGTATCTGACACATGGATGTTCACGAAAGTCATAATTCACCCCTCTGCATCTCAGATCTTTCACTCAGGCTCATTCCACAGTTAATAATTGCGGCGTATTTATTTCTGCAGCCCTTCGAATGAGAGGCACGCAGGCCTGTGGTGCCCACCACTTCACATGACTTATAGGCGCCCGTGTGCGTGTACATTGGGCCCGTGTGTGTTTAGTCTGCTGCGAGCGATCTCATAGCGCTTCCCATAAGTCACCGCGGCGCTGCTGAGCGTACAGCGCGGTCCCACCGACTTCCTCTTCTTCAGGCTCACAGTGAGGAATTTAGAGGAGGAGGAGTTTGAAAGGTTAGTGGAAAAGTGAAAATGATGTTTTAAAAGGTTTTATCTGCGCTGATCTTAAGCTGAGAGTCAGACAGCTGTTTAGTCACTTATAGTCACATTTAGTCATGTAGTTATCTCTGCTGGTCAGTTCCTTGTAACCGCTCTGATGGTGAACGGAGAAGTTTGGTGATTCATGATTTATTGTTTACATGAAACGGTCATGATTCACAGAATTTCCCCTATTCACACTCACTGTCTATGTGCAGTAAGAGATGTTCCCAGAGCTCCAACGTGAGGTCAGAGGTCATGTGACGTGCTCCGGCCCGCGGGCTCCACCTGGGCCTTTTCCAGGAAGTCCGTGGTCTGGGCGCCTGTGGAGAAGCGAAGGGCCGCCGCTGGAGACGCTCACTCCCTCCATAAAATCACCACGTGAACAAACGAGCCGAGGGCCAGGCTCCATTAACGCTGCTCGGACGATCAGAGACCAAGCTGAAGTCCAGCAGTCACAGAGTCCAGCGGTGACTGAGGTCTTATTTCCTTCACGTAAATAAGGAGCGCCAGGCGGATGAGGTCACCCCAGAGACGTCCAACGCAAATCCTACGAGGAATGTTCCCGAATTAATCATCAGCTTCTGATTTGCTTCACTTCAACGTGACGCCGGGGCCGAGGGGAGAGAGTTGGTCGTCAACGCGGGAGCGCGTCCAAGCCACAAGGCGTGCGTCAGGACGTGTTCTGCTCGGGCCCCGTGGACCCGGCGGCTTCGTTCCGCCTCATCGCTGCTGTTTACCTCACGATCACAAACGGCCCGACTGGTGACTGAACATGGAAGATGTGATCAGCAGGGACGGCTCAGCTTTCACATGTTGCTGCGAATCCAAACAGTGCTGTTGATGAATGGACTCCCACCAACGGTGGCCGCTCTAACGCACCCTGTCTCTCTCCAGATTCTAGCAGGGCGGCGGCTGCTGCTCCACCTGGTCTGGTGAGCAGCCGTTCTACAGAGGGAACCTCCTGTGGAACAGCTGCATGCAGCGGGAGGACTGCTGAGGAACAGTGACACGGCGAGAATCTAAAGGTCACACAACCTTTACAGTTGGTGCTGGTTCGAGTCGGGGACGCGTGAGCTGCTGCCAAGAACACGGGCACCGACACACACCTCGAATCCCAGAACACTCACCTGCTCAACAAATTCAGCGATTGGGCCACACGTAAAAGTAAATATTCAGAGTCCGAAGAACTTGTGGCCATATGTCAAAATTATGGTGATGAGTGAAAAAACGCTGACAGATGCACATAATGGCAGTTACTAACAAAATGAGTCTCCAGTTCTTCCTAATTATTAGTTTGTTTTCAGGATCTAAACAATAAAATATTAAACATCATGTAATATGCGTCGACAATAAAATACATAATAACCGTCATATCTTTGAACTTAAAAGTATTTGAACGCGAGGCACTCAAAGGTCAGAGCCTCGTGTTTAGAAGCGGAGAGCAGCTGATTAAACTCCAAAGAGCAGCTGGAAACGTGGTGAGAAGACAAATGACCGTCTGTCCATTAAACATTCTGTTCGCAACACAGTGATCGGTGGCAAGAGGTTTTCTTTAGCGTAAAAAACAGATATTTTGTCAAATAACATAAAAAACTACGTTGGAAGCAGGATTGTGAGCCTCTATAACTGCATTTCATTGCGCTGTTAGACTGAACCATTTAAAAAAAAGCAGTACTGAGCTCGTGCGCTCTTTAACGTTTCAGCCTGTGGCACGTGGCCGCACGCGCACACCTGTGCTCCCCTTCTCCGCCAGAGCCGGAAGAGGCTGCGGCCAAAGCCCGCAGCGCGTCGCATCCAGTGACGACGGAGGCGCGAGCCCCGTCCAGCTCCACCACGGGCCGCGGGCGCATCACTCGCTGGTCCTCGAGTCCAGCCAGAACCTGGGACGCGAGCGCTGCGGGCCGAACCCGCTGGCAGCGCCGCGCCGCGCCGCGCTTCCCCCGCCGTCCTTTCACCATCCAGCATCCGCAGACGATGACAACATGCTCGTCCTTCGCCAGTTCGGTGACAGACTGGCAGGTTCCGCGCAGAACCCGACCGAACCCACCCAGGCATCCGTTACCTTGTTTGGTGCTTTGCGCTTTTGGACCTGCAGCCTTTTTGTTCGCACTTCCTAGAATGAAAAGCTGAAGGGTTAGAGTCGTATAAGGCCCGCAAAACCGACGATTCGCCTCAAATATAGCTTTTTATCACTAAACTAAATTTCTTGCCTAAAGCAGTCACAGCAACATCCAGATTTGTTAGTCAAACATACTCATGGCAGCATTAGTAGGTTTGATGATCGTCCTTAGAGGAAGCCGGCGTTCACCTGGTTTTACTGTATGTGTCCAGACGTGTGAAAAGCCTCATCACGCGTTAATCTGCCAGACAGACATCATGGCTGTGAACACAGGCATGTTTTCAGTTTACACACAGACAAATCTGAGACTGATCCTGTCCTGCTTCACCGCGATGGACAGGAAGCGAAGACCTTCAGCTGGAAAAGGAGCCAAGTGAAGAACAAGGTGGTGTGAACGGTAGGTGATGCCTCCGCAGCTGTGGCTCAGAGTCCCCCTCACTGGATCCTGTTAGTGGGGTTGAATGGAGCTGTGTCCAGTGGGAGCCAGTCTGGGGGAACGAGGAGCTGATCAGAGTCCGGCCCAGACGTCCGTCCGCCGGGTTCTGATGAGCAGCACCAGCGCTGGACCGCTCCCTTCACGGACATTTTTCCATCGGCGGTGGGGAATCAAACGATGCGCATTCCAACACATTTCATCCAGAAAACAACTGCCTGTATTATTATTTCCTGAACTCCACCCAAACCACTTTTCCACATGGAGCTTCATTTCCCCAAATATAACCATACTTCGTTTGGGGAAACTGGCCACTTGAGAGACGATAAACTTGATCTGGGATTAAAGAGCAAGAACCACGAGGAAACAAAATAAATCCTTCTGCCTTTAGACCCTTTACAAGATCCTGCTGATGATGGATGTTTGGAGAATTGAATACATTGTGTTTTAAAAAGGTGGAATAAAAAAAGACTTTGATGTAAATGTCCTGAAAATGGTTTCATACACTGACAGTTAACAAACACAGTATCCAGTTCAAAAGTGAATTACTAATAGTAACATTAAGCTGAGAAAGGTTTTTTACATGCGTTTCTGGACTCTGCTCAGCCGCCGGTGCCGCATAGAACTGGACTCGCTGTGCGGTGACAGACAGAGTGCTAAAAATGTAAACCAGTCCCAATGTATGGGATTAGAGAGATTCCCCCAACGCTCGCCTCTCAAATAAACACACACTCTCCAGGCTCCAAGATATATCGTTTTTATTGTACGGACAGAAAATTATACAGTCTGTGAATGTAAAACATTCCCCGTCGGGCAAATGAGGAGCCAGAACAGGAAAGAAACGTGTAAAAGAGGAAGCAAAACAGGGAGGCGGGTGGAAAAATGGATGTGGAGAGAGGAGACGCGGGACCAGGCAGAGACCTCACTTCTTCTGATGCCTGGGAAAATAAAAAGAAACACTGGTTAGAAGTGATTTTGTCCATTTTCATTTTAAAAGCTGCCATGTTTTTACTGATATAGCATAATGGGGTAAATGGGTGTCGGCCCTGAGAGGGGACCAAAGCATGGTCATAATGATCCCCATGTTTTTACAAGGTGACTGTACAAAGGTAATGCAACACCATTAGCTTTGGGCTTAACTACCTTTAATGACCAGTTTTTGTTGACATTCGGCGGTTGTCAGACATTTGCTCTGTGAGCTTTTACTCTCCAGGCCTAATTACACTAGGGGGCTATTTCCACGGGGGACGGAGAGGACTGATGTGTTAAAATACTGGTCTTGCACTAAAGCTGAAAGTGACTGCAGACATTTTTATAAACACGAACATTGCTTTTGTAAAAGTCTCTCTCTATTAAAGAATCTGTATCTTTTGTTTGCCAAGTATAATACACAATTCAATACTCACTACTTTTAGCTCTTGTATATTAAGAAAAGACTTGCATTGTGAACATTGGAGCAGTATTAGTCAAAGCATTAGAGCTGAAAGGCTGGCGCTCTACATGCACTTGGCTGTTTCTCTAGAGTTAATGACTCTGAAGTGACCTTTCCTAAACTTCCTGTTAACCGTCCTGCAGAGACGATGCAGACACCATCTGTACAAACAAAGCCGACTCTTATCAGGTAGATCCACGTGAGGCCCACAGCCTGGAAAACACACATCTAGCTCAGGACTGACTTGTTCAAGGGCACAGTTGTGTTTGAGCGTCGCGGTAGACGCCTCGTACGCCTGTGTAAGCCATAAAAGCAAATGGACAACAAGCTGCACGTGTCCGGTCTGTCACACAGCCCTTGAAGCTCATAAAGACATGACACAGTGTGCTCAGTGGCCCTAATTTGGACACAGACACCGCAATCGCTCATCACACCCGCACACACAGCTCCTGCCTGGCAGCAAGGCTGCAGCCAATATGGCCCAGGACAAACACAACAAGCACCCAGGAGTGAGTGAGCGTCCGGCTCACTGGCAAACACGGCAGCCAGTGAGCTGGCAGCGATGTTTACATACCGCAGTCAGTGACGAGTAAAACTGGGTTAGGCCTGGAATCAAAAGTACAGACCTGCACTGTGCGTTATGTCTTAATGGTACTTCCTATGAAAACAGCCTGACAGCTGTGGGTGAGTGGGTGAGAGCCAGCAGCGTTTTCTTAGAAGACAAGTGGCAGCAGTGAGGTTAAACTGTTTTAATAAATAGAAACACGGAACATAGAACTAGTTTTGTTATGATTGAATGCAGTATTCGGTGCACATACTTTGCAGGAAGAACATTTCTACTCGTCGATATACTCGAAGGGCTCGGGGGGCTCTGGTTCCTGCTCTTCCTCCTCGATTTTGGGGCCGTGAGCAGAGACAGGCTCCACCAGCTCCTCCTCCTCTTCGCTGGTATCTTTCATGATGATGATCCCTCCTGTATGGAGCTGGTGACACATGGAAAATCAGAAAGCGGTGTCAAACTCCACAGGTGGCTGATTTACTGATGTTTATAATTTAAATCATGCTCACTTAGAGCTGAGAACTAGCTGCATCACATTTGCTTACGTCTTACAGAACATATGCTTATTAAACAGCTGGACTCAGACTTTACAGTCAGGCTACACAATTATGAGCAGGTGACACAGCAAACACTAATCCTCAAACTGAGGAACCTGGAACGCCCAGAATCAAAAGAAATGTCAAAACTGAGTTTAACCAGGTTGTTATTTCCTGTCAGGTCATGTTTGACACAGCTGCAGACATGCGCTATGGTGTCACAGGTAACTGATACAAAAGCTCACAACTACCCAAAACAGATATTGTAGGTAACAGTATTTAACTGAAGGAATGCTTTTCCCAGTGTAACCATTGATAAAGCTTCAGTAATGCAGCAACTACACAGTCTGATAATGTGGAAACTGTGGTTTTGCTTGGCTTAAAAAATCCCAGACAGAGTTTACAATAATAATTTCTTTGGAAAATATTTTGCTCAAATTAGGAACTCAATAAAAAGACAGGAAAACTTTTATTAACGTTGCTGATCCACATAATAGGCTTTTAATAAAAACCTGTTGACGTTGAACAGATTTAAGTCTGTAAAACCTTTTCACTTCCTAAACCTGTCTTTGACTGTAAAAACAAAGCCTTAAAAGGAAGAGAGCGGCAGAAAACTCTGGACGAGCACGACGCCTTTTTGGCACCTGAGACCACATGTTGTACAGCATATTACTGTGACCTGTCCTGCAAGCTGGGCTCAAACAGCGCTTCCTCTTTACTGGACTGGGGTCGTGCTTGTGAGGTCACTGCACATCATCCTGCCGTTTACTGCAAAAACTATCAACATTTACAGCAGGATCGCAGTCATGTGGTTTATGGGCCAGAGGAAAGGAGTGTTTCTGAACTTGTAAATACCCAACGGAGGCCAGAATTAACCAACGGGACGGATTTGTTTTGAGGGGAAGAGACATTAAATCGTTAAGTATCACAGAAGACTGACACATTCTGCAGCTAACCAAAGTGACGAGAGCAACATATTTGTAAATGACTTAAAAAGCAGACGGTGAAAGGAGATGGTAGATGCCTTCGTTTAAAGGAAAGCCCTGGTAACTCTCTGGGTTTTATGTTTCTATCAAGCCAAAGAGCTCTTAAAGTGTCTCCTGCTTCTTTACACACAGTCACTGACACACATGTGGAGCAGCTGTTACCGGTTTGAAGGGCTGGTAGCGGCAGGTTTCAGGCATGGTGAGCACTTTGAGCTGAGCGGGCATCACTCTGGCTGGATTCTCCAGGAGCTGGAGGTTTGGCTCCACCTCTTTCTTCTTCTCCTTCTCCTTCTCCTCATCCTTCTCCTTCTCACCTTCCTGAACCTCCTGTAACAGAATGAGGATCTTGTTTTCATGCTCTTCATAGTGACTCTAGTATAGTGTCAGGTATCTGTTGACTGTTCGGTGGTTTCACTGTTTATTTCCTTAATTTGTCTTTCTATGTTTGTATTCTTTTTTTAAAATATACACTGAATTCTATTCACATAATCTTGCAGAAAAATGCACATAAGCAGCGTTTATTTGACGGTATTTGACAGAATGGAGGAGTTGAATAATACATTATGCTTTTTCTTTCATCTTGTTACTCTGCTGCCCTTGATGGCTCGTCATTTGTTGAGCCATTAGACATTGGAAACCCATAAACAAGCCAATGGAGGAAAGAAGGAGCCATGAGAGCTGGCAATACAAAAAAGACCCAACTACATCATGTCCTGCACATGTTTTGATCTTTTCTCCACTGGCCCAGTCTCTAAATAAGCCTTCAAACTGGAGTGTTGGGCCACGTACAGTGACAGTGAACGTAACAATGGGTCTACTTCTACAGTAAAATAGATCAGGAAGTATCAAGTTGCAGCTATCGAGAGGTAAAATAGTTCATTTACTAGTTTATCCTGATGATATCTGGACAAATAATGATCATATTGTAAGACTGAAGGCAGATCTATATTATGGAACTGAACGGAAAATGACAACCAGAACCACTATAAACCACATGATCCCAGTTTGGCAGGATACCTCTCTTACAACTGACTCAGTAAGTTTAGTTAAATAAATTCAAAAGCCTTAGAAAAGAGCAGCAGGGACATTTGCAGGTTTGTCCATCAGCACCAGTGCTGAAATGTAGCGTGATGGAGTGGAACAAACATGCTGCTTGAACCTAAAGAAAATCCAAGTGAAAGTCAGACTGACTGTGAACCAACAGAGAGTGCCAGTGGGTGAATGAATCAAGAAATAAAGTTGTGTGTAGATTGTGTATGCTGTCAATGCAGAGACTGATGCCTAGGATCTGCCACAACAACACAATATTCCACTTAAGACTGAACAATCTCTGGTAACGGATCTTAACTGCTCTGACTGCAGGGCTTAAAAAGGAACCTTTTGGTGATTTTCTGAACGAACACCTGGTTAAAAAGAAAATCACATAAGAGACTGCAGGACATAAACTGCAATATTTCATTGTACAACCATTACAACCAGTCTGGGAGCACTGTAAACCTTCCACACATAGGTGGAAAGATCAGTTCATTTGTTTACATTCAGGCCAGCCACCTCCAGTACAGTCGAAGGTGTTTAAAAGGTGAATTAAATGATCCTTCTGTTATAAAACATAAACCCCCTACTCTTGAAAATGAATCTTCCAACAATAAACAAAATGATTTACTTTTAAATGTAAACTGTCTTACTTGCACTCAGAATTCTTTGAAAATGTGACTAGTGAAAACAAATGTGGGAATAAAATAGGACGATTAGTACTGAGGGAGGAGAAGGTTTGGAGCTTGGGGTGTTCTCACTCACCACTTCCATCTTCTCCTCCTCCTTCTCCTTCTTTTCTTTCTCCTTCTTCTTGGCTTTGGCTGTTATGGAGAGAACAGCAGTGGATACCTGCCATGCAAAGGGAGAGAGAGAACGGTGAAAGGCAATATCATACACACTCAGACCTTCTACAAACATGGATAACAATTTACAAAACTAGTCAACCATAAAATAAACACCGTTTGGTCTTTTATTACGGACTTTAATAGCATGTACGATTCTGAAATACAGTGACTGAGAAAAGTAAGACAGAAAAGCCAAAATAATAAACATAATGGGCAAGAAAATGAGTTTTGGAGGCAGGGCTCAAAATTACACACATTACACATCACAAATCAATATGAAGTGAGATCAACTTTCTTCATCTAATAATTTCAGAAGAGAGAGAGCAAGTCATGTTGATCTGTGCTGGCGCCTGAGTTCTCACCTTTTCCTTTTCTTTCTCCTTGGGAACCTCCAGAGCTGGTGGGTAGGCAAAGGTGGAGGGCTTACAGTTGGAGCGGTACTGGACCTTGGGCATCTGAACATGAAAGAGAAAGATGTTTATATATATATATATATATTTTTTTTTTTCATGCATTTGTGTAAGATACAATTTTACGTGACAATGAAATAAAGCAATGTTGATATCAGCCACCTAAGTGTCGTATGGCGGCAGAGTGATTGGGTAGTTTCTCCTGAATAACAAGTGTCTGGAAGCAAAATGTGCTGCTCAACAGCACACAGGAATGTTCTCTGTCTAAAACAGAACCTGCCTGGCATCATCTGCTGTGGAGTTAGACAGGTGCCGAGTTAAGCCCTGTCACACTCGATCCTCCTGTGGACTCACAAGGGTCTTAACAAGGCACAGGATTGTTAAGCTGGGAATGCACAATATGCAACAACTTGTGCATGTGTCCTTTGTGTCATGTGCTGCAACTTGCGGTAGCAATAAAGAGATAATGCCCATCTAATGTGGCTTTGAGACCACCGTATGTCACACGTATAGCTTGGCAACAGTGAGCAGGTGGCAGGGAGCCAGAAAACGGCCACCGTCAGAGGACCTTTCAACGCCAACTGCTCTGCAGCTAAATGAAGCGGCCTTAGACTGCATTCTACTTGAATTTAATCATCGGTGCTATGATATAAAAAGGTAATGTCTATTCATTTAAAAACCTGTTAGCAATACTCTTGGGATGGAAAACCCTTCGTTGTTCCAATGCTAATTCAAATAGCACCACCTAAATATTGTGCTGGTCCTCTTAAAATGCAGTGCTTACGTACCTTAAGGTCCTTGTTGAGGCCAATTATAGCTGTTGGTGTGAAGGCCAGCGACAGAAAGTGGGAGAGGGGGAACCAGAACCAGAACTGGGTGAAGACGAGCAGGCCGACTATCGATGGCATGTGAGTGTGACCCGTCCTGGACTGCAGAGAAATTGTCACGTTCCGTCCACCTAAGAAAGCAGACGTTAGAGCGTTCAATGTCAAAAGGCAGATGCTTAATGTATGTAAGCAGCTACATGTCCACAGTTTGGAAATGACAATAGAATGAAACAAAATGCAAGATCATTTTATTTATTTCTACAGTAACATGAAAGGTCATGACATTAAAGACCAGGGCTGTCACCACCCTGCTATGCTTGGCTTTTGGCCTCAACCTGATTGAGCTGTTGATCTCAGGAGGATTTAAAAAGACAGAGACATCAGTTACGTACAGTACAGGAAAGCATTGTCTACAGCATCCTGCATTTAAATGAATAAAACAGGCTACATTGATTGTGATTATGGTTTACAGAAGGCGAATAATTTATGGAGATGCTACATTTATACTTTACTATATTACATTAAAGTATTTATTTAGGGTTAATGTTCATTAAATAATTAAATAAACTTTATTTTGCAGATAACTCATAAGATGATCCAAATGCCAGTGGGGCTTTGGCCTGTACCCAAAGGCCTTACAAAAGGAGTCACAGCCCTCCCTTGGCCTGTCCAGGAGAAACAACACAAGGAAAGACAGAGGGAGGAGGAGGAAGAGACAATAGCAGGCAACCCTGGTAAAACCTGTCAGTTGGAGCTGAATAAATAGAAGCTTTCCTTTGAAAAAGTTGGGAGTAGCCCTTCCAGCTAAAAATTAAATCAACCAAAACAATAGCAGTTCAATCATTTAAGGTTTTGCTTTTACGTGCGGAGACAGATGATCTGATTACATGGCCTTATCTTGACACTGAATACCCTGTTGACACCATAACAGTTCCACAAACGCAACATTCTCCAGAATGAGTCACAAGGTGTGTTCACTGTACCGTAAGACTGTGCTGAAGAGTCTCTTAAGAACATAAGAAGAGGTTGAGAGCACTTGACTAGCGGGTTCCCCCTTACTGCTCTTTTTGCCAGCTCAATTTTTATTCCAGTGACTTGGTGAGGGAAGCCAGGGATAGCGGTGATTGCTCAGAGGTCTAATATGACTACATCAACAACCTGTCTGCATGCCGTTTATATTTTATACTGACAAAATAATCCAATAGACAGACAGGGTTATTAGGTAAAGACAAACCACAGATTAAACCTAATTAATGATGTATTTCAATTAACGAAGGATGGCCAGTTTAAACGGGAGTTCACATGTAACGGGTGAGAGAGACAACAAGCAAAAGGGCCCGACATTTGCTGGCGATCACAAAGTGTCTCTCTAATCACTTTAGTCCGTCAATTAACTACATCCACACCTCAAATACCCCCAAACCCCGACAAAACCCAGAAAACAAAAACATTCACACTGCAGGAGCTCTAAACAGTAGAGCTTCAGCCTGGAATGTGTTTAAACCATAAGTTACAGACTGGAGCTGGACTGAAAACGGGGGTGTTCGCTCAGAGCTGGGTTTTGGCATGAAGCATGGGAAGGAGAGCTGGGAGTGTGTCTACAGTCTGAAAAACAAGCCGAGTGGTCAGACGTGGTCTAGATGCTCTCACGCAGAGTCATCTTGGCTCCTCAGCGTGACTGCATTGTGATTAATGTGCTTGATTTGATATATGATTGAGGTCCCGATTGTCAATACAAAAAGGTGTGGAGCCAATTAAGAAGTCATTTTACGTGTGAAGCTAAACATTGAAAGAGACATTCCCACCCAATGAATAAAACAGGGCGACTTTTTGACATAGGCTTCACTCAGTAAGTAGCAACAGCCAACGGTGTATTTAAACACCAATGTGTAAACAGAGCTGGTTTCTTTTTGGCCTTGCACAAAGTTTTCTATTGGTGCTAAAAAATGGGTTTCTACTCGTGCCTTTAATAAAGGTTTGGGGTATACATGTGACTATGGGCGTGCTCTGTGATAATGTACAGCTCTGTAGGACCTCACACACACTGCATGCTTGAGTCCACAAACACTTGCACAGACACACAAACACTGGGACTATCAGACAAACAGTAATCACCAGTGGGAGACCAACAGGCCATATGGTTCAGAGCAGAGCCAAGCTACGCTAAGGTAGGACCGCCAAGCGCTAATGCACCTTAACATGATCTGTTCCAGAGACCGAGAGCACGGGTGGTCAGCCAAAGAGCGCTACTCTGTGTTTGCCTCAGCATAAAGCAACTCAAAGACACACACATGCAGAAACCCACATCACAGACAACAGTTGACTTGTTTTTTTGCGTCTGGGGGCAGGCAGGACCACATACCAGCTTGATCTCTTGTTCTGAGTGACAACAATAAACCCATGCCTGCTGAGGGAACCCGAGCCCCACACATCTGAAGACATTTAAACTAAACATCTGTATGTGTTTGAAGACAAACCTGCATCGAGGATTCCCTGGGCCAGGATGGCACCGAATTTGGCCATAACGTCATCATGCTTGTCGTTTATCACCTTGGCATAAAGCTGTCGGAACTGATTCACCTAAAGTAATGATCGGAAAGAGAACAAGTTACTGTACAATCCTTAGGGCTTGTGGTCATTAGTGTCACACCAACAATTATGTGATATATTAGGGTTTTGTTTGTCAAATCTGTTGCACACTAGCAGCAGAATATTCATGTTAGCACATTTTTAACCACACACCTGTTGATTGTGTATCACCTTAGGGGTGCTGGCACTACAGATTCCTCAACAGATGAGAAAAACCTTCCCTGGCAAACCAGTCTTTGAAGTACTGAGTGCTGAGAGGGAGAGAGTGTGTGTAGCTATTGGTCACTCTCCAGTCTTCCATGACAGACTAGTTTATTCTGTCTTTAAAGGTCTGGTGTTCTCTGCTTTGAGTCAGATCCCCCCTCCCCCACCTTCTACTCAACAAAAGATGTGGTCTCATTTTAACCACCGAGGCATGTTGTTGGAGTGCAGAGAACCAACATGTCACCCAGACAAAACCCAGGGCAATATTGGCTTGTCAGCTTCAGCCTGTGATTTTGTGAGCTAGTCTAATATTAAAAGCAATTTCTTTGGTCTTTAAAATACAATAAAGCTTGGACCAAATAAACCAAATAAGAAGCAATGACATTTTTCTTTAAAAAAATTGCATATACCTTCGGACAGGTGACTTCGGTCTGTTGAATCATGATAAGGGCAGAAGCAATGAGGGCGCCTTGTCTCACATAATTGACTGGGTCATTGGTCATGGGCTCCAGCAGATTGATGGCCTCCTGAGGAAAAGAGGTCACAGGAGAAAATGTTATGTTGCACAAATTAATTACTGAAACTATTTTCAAAATCCACAACATTTATGGGACTTTAAAAATCTACTGCCTTAGATGGAAGCAGCAATAAATGACTGATCATGAAAGGACTGGAACAGAAAAAGGTCCTCTTGTATGCCAACTGAAGAAAATACAAGGACCAGCACGTAGAAAACGAAGTCGCATATATTGCAAAAAATAAAGCCACTCAGGTTTTCCCATTTCAGGACAAAACAATAGCAATAGAATAAGCAATATCACATTGGTGACCGTTCTCTCCGGGTTCTCCGGCTTCCTCCCACAGTCCAAAGACGTGCATTAGGTTGATTGGCTTCTCTCCATTGCCCGTATGTGTGAGTGTGTGAGTGAATGGTTGTCTGTCTATGTGTTGCCCTGCGATGGACTGGCGACCTGTCCAGGGTGTACCCTGCCTCTCGCCCGTAGCCAGCTGGGATAGGCTCCAGCACCCCCGTGACCCCGCACTAGGGAGTAAGCAGTTAAGAAAATTGATGGATAGATTGACATTGGTGACCATTTCACCGCTGCGTGTGAACTGTTTAATTTTATATTAACATAAAACATAAGTTTTAAAGTTAACATAAAAAAACTGTCTTAAAAAAAGAAAAAAAAAGAAAAAGGAATTAGATTATGATTGAAGATGTTTCGACGCTTAGAAGTGGGCCAACAAAATGAGTTTGCTTGTCAAGTGTTGTCAGGCTAAAGGATTAATATTTACTGCGTGAAAATTTTTGGAATTCAACTGTAAGTGAAAAACGAGAAGTGCAAATTGTTTTTGTTTCTGCCTCTCAGGCGCGTCAAAGAGGGAATAAATAGTCAGACTGAAGCTGAAAATCGCATGCATTTTACAGCCTGCGTAGCTTCTAATGTGCTATTCCCCAGGAAGAATATCAGTGCAACATGGGCGCTGGTGTTTGGCTAAATACAGGAAAAGATTATCAACAGAAGGCAACCAGACGAGGCAAATTAATGACATTAGTGTCACTGATATCGAGGTTGCCCTTGACAACTATGCAGCAGTTACGACAAGCCCTTCCTTCTTCAGTTTCCTCCCATGATCACTCATCAAATGAGGACGTGTGCGAGGACCACCTCCTCTACTTTCCGCTATTCTTGCCGAGTGGTAATGGCTGTAACCCACACCCCCGGACTGAGAGGGAGGTGTGAGCTCCACCATGGGGAAAGAGAAACAAACTGAGATGATGACAGTGGAGGTAAAATAAACCATATTTCATCAGTGCCCTTGGCTCAGCGGGCAGCAGTGTACCAGGATAGGCCGGGGTGTAAAGCCAACACTACCTCACCACATCCTCTTCCTGATAGGTTGCTGAGGGGTTTAATTGAGCGTCGTTACTGTCAGGCCCAATCAGCAGAACAGGTCGAGACATAATATAGGTGCTCAGGAGTCTACTAATCCAGTTACAGTTGTCGACTGTTCTCTATAGAGTTGTGTCACAGCACAAGTTAAGAATTCACGTTCCAATTCAGTGCTACTAAAAATTGGCTAGAGGGTGCTTAAATAAACAGATACTTTACCAAGACATTATTTCCATTTTCATACATAATTATAAAACAGTGTCATACAGTCATGTACTGAACCACTGAAATGGTTCTTGTGCCTTAACCTGGGGTTAATCACTACCTTCGCATGCAAAAGTCTAGGCTAGTATAAATATTACAAGATGTATAAATGATGGCTCTCTCTAAATAGGTGGCCCCCTTCCTTTACTCCAACATTATTGCGCTTACTAACGCCCTAATGTGCTCAAAGTCTTATGCAATCTAGATTTGGACAAGCGAAACATGTCTCTGTCTCGATCTTTACATAACTCTATGTCAACTAAGATTTTTCCTTTCTTTACTATTTTTCTGGACTCTTGGGAACGTAGACATATAGCATAACTTCAATAAAACCCATTTTACCAGTAAATCGCTCCATGACTCTATCACAGAGTCCTTTTGTGCCATTTATTTATGGAAACTATAGCATATTAAAAGGAGTAATTTCTCACCTTGTTTCCTGTTCCAGCACAGCAGATGCCCAGTGCCATGGCGGCCCCACATCGAACATGAGGGTTATAGCTCTCTGACAAGAGAGACACCACGCTGGGACATTGCTCTGGAGTTCTAGTGGGGGAAAAAAAAAGTGTTGTTTGCAGATACATTAAAAGCATGTTTCAACACAAATATTAAAATAGTTTTATTCTGAAGCTGTCCCTCCTCTAAGACCAAGAGAAAATAAAAAACAAATGACTACTTGCAATAATTACAATTATAGTTATCCAGGTTTGACAACAATTAGAAAAGCTTGTTTAAACTGACTGTGCAAAGGCTAAAATTTGTAGAAACATGGTACAAAGGGCCAAGAAAAATGGCCATTAAGACATTTGAGTGCCATTCATCCATATCTCCTTAATGACAAAGAGCAATTATATGATAGCTAGACAAGGTGCAGAGATAATAGCTAAAGAGAAAGAAAGACCTGAGTGAAACAGCAAGGGTTTAAAATATAGGACATTGATTTATATCTCTGAACACTTCAACATTCCAACTTCCAACATAGAGAAGCACCATGAATCATGTCAAGATGAACCTTAACTTTTATAGTAACATAACTGGGTTGCCTTGCGTCAATTCCCCAGAGATGCTTAATGTGAAAGCTCAGGACAGCACAGGTTAAAAAGACATGGCTGAAGTAATCTGTTGCTGATTACACAAGCACTCTCTGAGCCTGACAGTTCGACTGATTAGGATCACAGGGTCTCTGAATTTCACACAGAAGATTTGATCGGATTTAAACACACATTATTAAACAACGAAAGTCCTTATTTAAGTCCTGTAAGGAACCTGACTAAAACAATACATAGTGCCAAAATGGAAAAGGAAGATAATTGCTTCCTCTACATTGTAGTGTGTTCAGAGTTGTCAGACTAAAGTTCCCAACAAAAGAAGTGCTTACAGTGCATTCATTGCAGGAATTAGAAAAGTATGAACAAGGGCATGAGATGAGAGGAAGGTTATCTTTAAAATAAATAGACACTAGACCAAGTTTATAATGTTTACAATTCAGTAGAGACTACAGCAACCTGAGACACCAGTTGAGAAAACTGCAATGGTTTTACAATCAAGAGGAAAGAACTATGTTGAACCAACAATGTCTGCATTTGAAGGCAATCAATTCAAGAGACAAAGTCAAACTAAGCAGCAGTTTTAAAGTACTACCCGGTACATTGAGGTAACCTGGGATATAACAAAATGCATTATTTCCTAATCCACTTTGATCAGAAGACAAACGATTCAGCAGCCCAGACTCACTTATTACTGCATTTAGCAGACCTTGGCAGTTATTAATGCACTCGCACTGTAAGAGAGTAGATCTGATTAGATTATATCCCGCCTGTTACAACTAGACACCAATTTAAATCCTGAAAAGGTCCTGGTCAATGTGAATATTAGACAGTCCAAGAAGCCCTGTGCCGTTGCTTAACACAAAGGATAAATGAAAGGGCAGAGCTGCAAACAACCACATATGTGATCAGAGAAGGATAAAGGGACATAAGACAGTACACTAGTTAAATGATAAACTACATTTTGGTAAAGGCTTATGTACATCAATTTCTAAATAACAATAATAATAATAATAATAATAATAATAATAATAATAGATAACCATACCAGGGTATGGCACATATTATTTGCATTTTAAATGAATTAAAAGCATTTTTACCTAAATCATTATCATATCTTCATAAATCAGGGTAAATCCCAGCAGGGATTATTGGCTGCAGTTCTAATTTTTGAGAGAGCAATTATCATCTGCTGACAGCAAACTATAGTCATCGTTTATTTCTGTCTTGTATCATGTTTTCCAAAAACATTGAGTTCACAGTCAAAAACATTTTGACTTGTTAAGGCCTGGAGATTACTGGAAAAACAGTTAGCTAACTAAAAGAGAAAATTAATTGTATTTAAATGACTTTCTCAGCATCAAAATGTGAAGTCTACAAGTTGACTTTCTGAGCATCTCACAAATACCCAAAAGGCTTCTCCCCATACACCACTGCTTGCTTCAAATAGGAGTGAACTAAGGGTGACAAATATAAACAGTGGGACGGCTGTGTTGGAGGAAATTACCTCCCAGAACCGCTGGCCTGTTGCCATCAAGGAGACATTCGTCTCTGTTTTGTACAGACTGAGTCACTGGTTAAAAAAAAAAAAAAAAAAAAAGGAGGGGGGGTGGGGGAGTGAACAAGACGCGAGGGAGTGTGAGCTGATTATGGACTGTGAACAGGAGGCAGAGAATGGGGAGTGGGAGAGAGTCGGAGGAGCCACAACATCTGAAAGTTTTAGAGCCGTGATCGCGGTAGGTGATGCGAAGCAAGACTGGAGGTTCTTCCAACATGTGGAAGCAAAACAAACTCCACATCACGGACTGATCCCGACCGACAGATTTAGTTGTTGCTGCTGCTGCTGCTGACGGGAGACATTCTTTGTCACGTTTATGGGGAGGGTGGAAATATAAAAGAAAGAAAGGAGGTGCTAAAATATGTGCAAAAAGGTCTGAAAGGTACTGATGAGCTGCACTGTTATGATACAGGGGTATGGAAAAACATTTTGAGTTCAAGATCAGCACTGACTTCAGGAGCAGGTAAGAATCATGTCAGCTAACTGATATTTGTTTCATTTTTTCCATTTGCTAGTATGCCGTGTGTTCAACTGTAGAAATGTATAAGACATGAGGTATTAAGGCATCGTTCTCTACATGTTTAAACATAGAATATTTCTACTGTAGTGTGAAAAATATACACAGCGCACCACCTAGAAAAAGACCCTCTTCATTTGTTACAATGAAACTGTGGAACACACACACACACACACACACACACACACACACACACACACACACACACACACACACACACACACACACACACACACACACACACACACACACACACACACACACACACACACACACACACACACACACACACACACACATCACTGTTCAGTAACCAACATGCTGTTCTTTAAAGGAGATGCAGCGGGTGACAAGAAAGTGATCTGTCTGCTACACTCTCATTGTGGAAATACTGACAACGTTTGGATTATTACCAGTATCGGAGTTTATAGTGTTGGACTGGATTTCAGTGGATCCCTTACAAATATTGTTTGCCTGCAAGTAGTGAAGCGCCCTGTCCACCCGAGCTGCCCTGCCCTCTGCCCATGCCTGTGGGACCCAGTGACCATGCTGACCGAATGTCCAACACCACAAGGATCAGAGCCCCGACCCACACTCAGGCCCAAAGCCACCTCTGCAGCACCATGTCGTGGACAGGCGTTGCTCGACTCGAGACAAACAGCTCTTGGGCAGAAGACTCTCTTGGTGAGCTGAAATGGGCTGCCCTGCTTATTGTCATAGTGATCATCCCCACTATCGGAGGAAACATCCTTGTCATTCTTGCAGTGTCACTTGAGAAAAAGCTGCAAAATGCCACCAACTATTTTCTGATGTCGCTTGCTGTGGCTGATCTACTGGTGGGACTCCTGGTGATGCCCATTGCCCTTGTCACTGTACTTTACAGTAAGTGTGACACCCGGTTGTATCTTTAAAACGATTGTGTGCAATCACAAATACTCTGTAAACGACAGAACCCCTCTTCGCTCTACTTCTAAACCTCAATAATTAAAAAAGCCATGATGCATTACTATGTTTAAACTGTTTTAGCCCCTGCATGCTGCCCTGGCCTAAAACAACAGTATCTATAACCCAGACAACCAATATAAACAAATGTTAGCAGCAATTTGCACAATAAACTAGGCTTTAAACTGAGTGTAAACGAGAGCACTTGTCCACAGGATGTGGACATAACCAAGTGCAGATATTTAACCAAGATAGTCAAGCCATTAAACAATCAGCAGTTTTTGAACCTTATTAGCTGTGTTCATCTACCAAGCAAAACAAGGCAGCATCCTTAGGGGAAGCAAAGAAGGATAAAAATAGTTAGTGAGCAAGATCAGATAGAATCACGGCCGTTGGTAAACAAATTATTAGAGATGAACATAACAAGAGATAGTGGACAATAAACATGGTACTTCCTCTGGCAGTGTTATGTTAGCATTTGCTCAGCTTGGGCCATGTTGCTGGTCTGGGTGTATATATCCAACATAAAAAGAAACACACAAATAGTGATCAATTCCAGGGACAGTTGTGTGTAAATACAGCTAAATAGAACTTGATTTAGGTTACAACTGTTTATGTATGAACACCACTACAAAACATAAAGCCACAGTGAAGCATTTATTTCTCCAATAATTCAATTTGAGGACAATGAACAATGCTATAATCATGTCCTGCAAACATCACATAAGCGTGTAGCAGAGAGAGAGAGAGAGAGAGATCTTCTAAAGACATTACGTCCAAGAACTCAACTAATTACACAAAAGTTAGCAACCTGGTAGAGAGAGGTTTGAAAGTGAGTTTGTTTAAAAAAGGTGTTAAATTTAACATTTAACTTCCCAAATTTATAATAGTCTTAATGATCAATTTGTCTGGAGTCACCGTGAGAAAGATGATGACATCGGGACATTAACATTAACATTAACATAACAGGGCTGTAAAAGGCCTGAGCAAGTCAACAGTCAAACTCAAGATTAGCTTCTGGTGGGAAACACAGCACAAGACGTACCATACATAGTAATTATAATAGTAAAGACAAACTGAAGGCCAAAAAGTCAATATTCATCTGAATATACAAAGTTAAACAGCATGTGGTTATCAAACCCAGACAATGCAAGAATGTGACCCTTTTACAATAAGCACAGCTGGTAGTGATCAACATCTGCTGGGCAGATGAATTCAAGGCGCACAAGCAGCACATTGAACAGCCAGAGCTAGTGTAAGCAGTGTAATGTATAGTTATGATGACAATAATCAATTTCACTAATCTGGTTTAGTGAGTCTTCCTGAAGTGTAACGCTAAGCAAGAAATCATTTAACCCTGTGTTCATCTTTTGATTAGCTATACTAGAATATAGTATGACTTTTGTTTGATTTCAAATATATCAGAATATCACATAATATACATATCTCTGGGGTAGTTGAGCAGCAGATTCACTACTTTTTTTAACTGGACTTCTATTACATATTACACAGGCATCAGCATTGTAAAACTTAGTTTGTTCTAAATAGAAAATCTTCCCATACTACAGGGTATACATATACACATCAGTAAAAAAAAGCCTAATGTTGTGTTAGTTCTTATCTGCAACAAGAAATATTGATATGGATAATTACAGCACTACCCATTAAAAAGGCAGACACCGTCTATGTTGACATAGTGAGCAATTAAAAATCCCTCCAGATGAAACTTAATCAAAACTATGGCTCATAACTTACAAAGTCACAAAAGGGAAAGCATGGCTTAACAAAAACTAATTATGCAAAGGAATTATTCCAACAGGCTTTTGCAATGTTAATGCGGGACAGAACAGAAGCCAGAACGATTACTTGCCAATTTTATTCCAAGAACTGAAAATAAACACTACTGTAGAGCATGGACTCCAGCACATCTACATAAAGAGCTTTTAACTCCATAAACAGCCAGGGAACCCTCCCTATTCCAGTAAAGTCAGTCCTCACTGACATAAACAAACACCAATCTTTTGCATGAGTGCTGCTTCTATTCCCCCACAATCACAGTCCCACAAGTTGAAGTGGAAAAAGGGGTTTGGAATTAAAATGCACCGATGCTCCAAATCAATACATTATAGGAACTACTGAGTGTAGAGGTACTTCCTCAGATAAGTGAAGCCCAAACAATCTTCAGAACACAAACAGACACAGACACAGACACAGACACACACACAGACACACACACACACAGAAGGATTAATTCCCTTTTCATTTTCTCTTTAGATTCTCGCTGGCCTCTTCCAGAATTCCTCTGCCCTATTTGGCTCTTCCTTGATGTGCTCTTTTCTACCGCATCCATCATGCACCTATGTGCAATTTCACTGGATCGATATGTTGCCATCAAGAAACCGATTCAACACAGCCAGTACAAATCCAGAGCTAAAGCAATGGTGAAAATTGCACTAGTATGGCTCATATCTATCGGTGAGTATAATTTCAATATTGCCCGAGACAGTATTGTCAGATCAAGATGAAATCTCATTTTTTTTCCTCTAAATTCCTGGAATGAAACATGATGGTTTATATATAAATTTAGAATATTGATGGTGTTAAACCTGACTAAATTTGCTCAAAACAGTAAACATTGTTCAATCATTGTTTTAATAGCCTGATAAGTGTCTTTTGAATTAATGCACTTTTCTAGTTATGGGTAGTTTCATTAACCTTTTTAAAAGTATTATCAACTTTTTTCAGTTGTTTGGACCTTTCTCTCCTTTACCCATTAGCATCTTCAACATTTTGAAACTTGTAATTTCATAGGTTTGTAGTTTAATTGCACTTCACTTTTTTGGGTTCTGCTTTTAATGGTTTGTCATTTGGCCCACAGGTATAGCTATCCCAATTCCAATCAAGGGGCTTAAGAACTACCATCTTCCTAACAACATAACCTTCAACAGTAACCACACATGCCTGCTGAAGACAGACACCTTTCGGGACTTTATAATGTTTGGCTCCTTGGCAGCATTCTTCATCCCTTTGACTATCATGATGGTCATTTATCTACTTACTGTTCAAGTTCTACGTAAAAAGGTTTATTTGCTTAAGTCAAAGGTGACTCAGCGCTTTACCTACCCAACTGTTTTTCAGAGGGAACAGGTTGCAACCACCCCTCTAAGTGAGCAACTGAACATGGAGGACAGCAGAGGCCTCAGGACGCAAGAAAAAACAATCACAGACTCAAACTCTCCTATAGATCAAATGACTTTTCGTAGAATGTCAACAATGGGCAAGAAGTCAATGCAGACTCTAAGCAATGAGCAACGTGCCTCAAAGGTACTAGGCATTGTCTTCCTGCTGTTTGTAGTCATGTGGTGCCCTTTCTTCATCACTAATATCACCTCTGTGTTATGTACCAGTTGTGACGTTAATGTAATCACGCGCCTTATGGAGATCTTTGTTTGGGTGGGTTATGTGTCATCTGGCATCAACCCACTGGTTTACACCCTTTTCAACAAAACGTTCAGACAGGCATTTACACGTTACATCACCTGTAATTACAAAAGTGCTAGTAATGAGCCAGGAAGGCAGCCATGGGCCTCAAATGCAGACCGGACACTTGCACGCATTTCATTTAGGTCTTCAATGACAGAAAACTCTAAACTGTTCATGAGACGAGGAATGAAGAACGGTATTGGATCAGTGAGCTACCAAAGTCCAATAAGGTGCCGGCAAGGACCTGTACACTTATCTAGTGGCGTCATATTAGACACAAAGTTACTGAGCGAAAATGAAGATGGTAAGCAGGAGGAACATATTACATGCTTATAGAGCTACTAAGCACCATTAATACAGGTAAAAATTAAGCACCTGACATATTTGGTCAAAATTGTAACTCCCCCAAAATTGCCTAATGCTGCTACTACATAACAAGTCAAATTCTTTCACTGTGTTGTCAAAATGTTACTTAGTGGGTTAACACAACCATTATAATGTGAATTTTTACAAGCAACAATACATACACACTAGGATTATTAAAAAAAAAAAGAGTGGAGGTTTTCAACCAGTACTGGTGAAGAACAAAAATCAAAAAAATCTAAAGATCACACACACTTCAACTTTCTTATTTTTTGTTTTAGGGATGACCAGTACGGTCTTTCAAATTTCTCTGTACCAGATGCTTCAAAACTATTGCACTGTTTAAATGTATTTGCTGGATCTTTGGGAAATGCTCTTTTGACACAAAATGCTTTCCGAAATGAAAAAAAACTGCATACAGCAAAAACTAAATTAAGAATAAATGGACACTTAAATGTTCTATACAGTCTTTTTTGTTTCTGAACAAAAGAAAAGTGCCACTTCTATTTTACTATTGGTGTGTATACGTACATGTTATACAACATGAGGTTATCAGAAAAGGCAACTACAGCAGATTATTGAGACTAAGCGCAGACCAAGTTTGATTTGGATGGTTTAAACGGTAAGCAAGTTTCAACCTATTTATAACACTCCTCTTGTCTGACGGTCTGTCTTATTGTTAACAAACAAGTGTATGATTTAGTATGAATTTAATATACCCGTATTTAACAATTAGACTTGGAGGAGTTTTGCTTTTGTGCAAGTGTGCATTTTGGGAAAGAGGAGGCAGGGATCCTTGAGCCATTAGGGTGGGACCGTAGAGGAGGCCAACTAAATTGCTCTGGTTCAGAAGTCTTTCCAAACACAGAAGATTTACACAGAGTTTATTTAGCGGCCAATTGATCACACTAAATATCACACAGCCTTTTTTGGGCTTAAAAATGTACACCAAGATATTTGTGCATTGGCTAGCTTCCCTGTTTAACACCGCTCTTGTCTGCGATGGCTGAATCCCTATAAACAGCCAGAAAAGAAAATGTGTGAGTGACAATGGCAAGAACGCCCCGCTTCCCATGACAGAGGTGAAGTCCTCCATGAATATTAGGAAGGTAATGCAATGTGTACTCAATGTATCCAAGTTGGCTTATCTTAGAAAAAAAAGGCAACGAGCAATATGTAGTCTCTGCAGCATGTGAAAATTAATGTATACAATTTTCAGGCAAATCAGCGGCAAGCTTACCTGAACAAAATGAAGCCAATGGATTCAACAGCAGCCCTTCTGACATCATCATTCACGTCACTCACCTTAGAAAAGAAAAGTAGTCAAATAACAAACTTGTCAAATCTTACAACTAACCCTAACAACTGACAACGAGGCACCTGCTCAAAGTGATACTGTCTAATATCTCTAGCTTGTACAAAGTGCCATCTACAGGACATCATGTTGAACTGCTCAAACCTTTCTGTTCTGTTAAATGTAAAAGTATGAATTTGTAAATAAAAATCAAGTGTTTCAAGTGAAACCTACATAAACTTTACAAGCTAAACTAAATAAATGTAAATCACAGTATTGAACTAAGTATTACTATGGTAATTATCACTCCAGCAACAATACTTCAGCTCTGTGGTGAATCTTTCTTGCCTAAACTGTGTGCAAACACTCACTGCAACATGCAGCAGACGTCGGATGGCCTTGTTGTTTCCAGAGCCACAGTAGGCCATTCCCACAGTGTACATACCAGAGCGCCTCAGGATGGGGTCCTACAACAGATAGAGAAAGCAGCAGAGGTTTTAGTCAGTGTCATCATCATTTCCCAAACCTAGCTTTTACGGAAGGGAGACTTGGCAGGAGTCCAACAAGTGACAAGGAATACACAAACTGCTTATATACTGCATACAATAAACATGAGAACAACATATTGCCATTCAGCTACTTTTAGGGTTTACTAAAGCCTCTTCACCTAGACCTACACTCACTAATCTACATAATCTTCACTTGACAAGATGGTCTGTGGCAGACAAGAGTAAAATCAGGGTCAAGACAATATGACAATTTATTGTAGTCTTGGGATGACTGATGACAACTGAGGGTGAGTGACTTTCAGCCTTACCTTGTCTCTGCAGAGGCTTTCAATAAGAGCATCAGCCTCCTCCATGCGTCCATACATGACAAGGGCTATTCCCACGGCCAGACCACGCAAGATCTTCTCATGCTGCGTCTCTTGAGCGTATCCTACCATGTCCTCAATGGCCTGAGCTGACTTAGAGCCCAGCATTACTAAGCCCAGAGCCAGGCCTGCTGCTTCACCTGAAAAATTACAAAATATTGTCCGAATAAGGCCATAAGCACATATAGTATTGTGGATAAAATGTTGATTTAATAAGAAAAGTAATGGTGACTATTAGACCACGCACCAGTGACGGCATCATCCTGGTAAAGATTGGACTTTAGTAGATCATAAACATCTTGTCTGGCTGTTCCTAATGCAGCCAAACCTAGGCCAAGGGCTCCACCATGACGGACAATCTGTAACAGAAGAAAATACATCATGAAAGACAAACAATTGAAACATATAGTTTCCAACTTTCACTGTGGTTTCATCATTTTGAGAAAAAAAAGTCTGTATTTTACAGTAAACCAGATTTAAAATTAAATCTAAGACAAATAAGAACTTGCATCGTTGCCGGCATTCTTGAGTTGACTGAGCAGGTAGTCAATGATGTCCCCACCATGGTTGGCATGAATTAGCCCCAAAGCATACAGACCACCTCCCTCCTGGTATGCTGAGCCAGGGGAGGTATCTTTTGGCAAGTAGGTGGCCATTAACTGCAGAGCCTCTTTCTCATGACCCTGAAAATCAAAGAAAAGTATTATAAAATACAATTCATTCTTCTTCTGTATAACTTGTTTCAACTTCTCATCATAGTGTCAGACATTTACCTTGTGGATGACACCAAGGCTTGCTGTGGCTGTGAACTTTGCCCAGTTGGTGGCTCTTGCAAGCCATTCTAAGTTTTCTCTACAAAGAAAAACAAAATGGTACTTGAGTTTCTCAGTCTATTTGGGCAAACAGATAGAAATGTGTTTCTGGGTCTGACAGAATGGTTACCTGAGGAACTGATCACTTGTTGTTCCTGTGTGCATGAATGAGTTTGCTATTACTGTAGCTGTGTGGCACACTGAATTTCGGACTGCATCCTGAAGTGACAGAACAAAAACATCTTTAGGAGGCAGCAGTCATGTGCAGTGATTTTACACAAACTACACTTTCCTCTAAGACACTTAAGTTCTCACTGTTGCTAGCAAATATTACCTTGGTGTTTTTCAGAATCATTAGATCTGTATTGTTATTTCGAATTAGGAACTGCAGGTGCAGCTCAATGGCCATTTCCCCGCTTAAGATTTTGATCATCTTGGCATTCTGGTCTTTGGGCTCCTCTTTCTGTAAAAAATAGAAACGTTATGAAGCAATGATTATTTGCCTACTGAATGAAAGCTGCAGACAAATATTACACACAACTTACAGCTTCAGTTGGTTTTCCGGCAGGAGAGCTCCCAGCCTTGTCATCTGTCTCCATTGCTTCACTGTAATGCAAAAAAAAACAAAAAAAACAACAAGAAAACAAATTCGTCAAAAAAAGAAATGTTCCTTTTTTTCCAGTAAATAATATTGTGCATGTTTTTGAAAATACTATTACTTAAATATTTGTTTCCTGCCATGCTTGAAGTGGCTACATTTACTATTTTTTGCCTTTTCCTAATAGTTACTGGCAACAATGTGCAACACCATGTAGGTTTGTAGACTGTGACATAAAACAAAATAAGCGGAAAGCCCTAATCCTTTGCAAACAAAACTTTGACAGTGCTTTAGTTTATACATTAGAGCACCCTTTATCTCCCCCCTGCAAACCTGTCTTTGTCGGATGTGGGTACAGTTCCTGTATTTGTAGAGCCAGGGACTGCAGGAATGGGTGTTCCTACTGTTCGCAGGTTTTGGATGACAGAAGATAGGAACTGCTGGCTGGCACTCTCATACAAGTCAAAGCAGATCTGATACGCCATCAGGAGGTTGTCCTCCTTTACAAGCTTTTCTAGGATGTCACTCACAGCTTGTGGGTCATCTAAGAATATTAGACACTAGTAGAGAGGAGTGGAACAAAAATAAGATTGCAAACTTAATGTAGTATCCATACAAAATATGACAAGCTTCCAATATTGCTCTTGCTGATAAAAATAAAAATTTATAGGATATAGTATGTTGGTTCTACAAAAAAATAGTACAAGAAAGTATAACTTCAAAACATCCCAATAGTAATAATTAAATTTGTTTGAAGATTTGTCATTTACCTGACAAACGTTAATGAAATCCGGCTTTTCCAGATTCATGTAGAGCTTGACCAGCACCCGCAACACTTCATTACGGAATTTCTTGTTCTGCATCAGCGACATGCATACCTTCAGGCTGTAAGCAAGGAGGCCACTTACATCATTCTGTATAGGAGAATAAATGACACGTTATCAGCATGTTTCATGACAAATGATTCTGCACAGTAGTTATCAAAATCAGCCCCCATCTCTTCACGTGAAAATTAATAAAAGGAATTATTACTGTTACAATCTTGACAAGTTGAAATTCTTGTATCATTGTATTACCATGTAATGCATCCAGTGTCAAAACGTGTTGATCATGGTTGTGATTGTTGAAAGTCAGTCAGGAAAATACAATTATCCCAGACCACCCTGATTTGTAAATGAATGTCATAGCAGGTGCTGACAAGCCAACATAACAGTAAATATACCAAATTAATGCAACTTATTCATGAAATAGTCAGCTGCTCACCGATTCCAAGATGGTTTTCTCAAACATGTCAAGACGTCTAGTCTCCAGGGCAATTCCAATAGCTTGCTTGTACTTATGATCATCAAGGCAACGCAAGAACATCTTGTTGACAATGCCTTCCAGGCGTGGATCAATGTCTTTCTTCTCCTCATCTTCTGGCAACTCAGCATTCTCCACCCGAAGCTTGGTGTAGTGGTCGATGCATTTGGCTGGATAACAGGCAGACAAACACACATTAAAAACGAATTTTACTGACAAAAAAAAACAAAAAACGACTTCCAGCTCAATCCAAAGATAAGGACAGCTAAATAACTAGGCAGTTAGTTGTTTTTTAATCACTTACCAATGATGGTCTCTACATATTCTGAGTCGTCTGTGACATTGAAGAGCTCTCCAGCACCAAGAGCATAGTTCAGAGATTCCTCAAAGGCTCCGAGGTGGTAGAAAACCTTAGAGGCCACCAGTGCAGCAAACGCTCTGCTCCGAAAGGTCTCATCCTCATATAAGACCTCACTGTTAACAAATTGGTATGAGACTAAAAACCTGTACAGCATATTATATTTTTTTATAAAAGGCAGGCTATTTAGTTAACAGAGCAATGTACAATTTCAGTTAGTGACTGCCTCTCTGCACACGTATAAATAGAGACACTTTGAGCCAATGTTGCCTTGTTTAATATTCATACGTCCGCAAGAGTTTGGAAACTGGAATCAATAGTACTTACATTTTATCTACTGATCCTGAAATCTCAGCCCAGAAGTCGTTCACAATGGAATCTAGCTTGTGCAGAGCAAACTCCTGTAAAGACAACAAACATTTCATATAATACTATTGGAGCCTAATCATTGCTTAGTGTTCAATTCAATTTAATGAAAAATGTCATTGTCTGTACCATGTTAAATCTATAAGGTCAGTGGAAAAGCTACATTTGGTGAGGTTAAATAACAAGAAGATTATGTGTCTTAACCCTGGGTGCCTTAACTATGTTGTGCTTATTACCTTGAGCTGTGGCTCCTCCTCATCGAGGAGTGAAATTATTCCAGCTAAAAAAACAAACAAACAAGAACAGAATGTTAATTTTAAATATCAATTGATTGATTGGGATTATTTTTCCATCTAAAAAGGACTGGTTTTAAATTTAAAAGGTTTCAAAAAAATACAAAATGAAGTGTACCTCTTCAAATACAGTATAATATTTATAATATATTACTTTTAACATTTTATTTAGTACATTACAATGGACATAGATATACATATACATATATATATACAAATGTAATAAAATATAAAATCTACGAAAGCTGCTATATCAAGTTAAAAAAAAACACAGCTACAAAAACAGATGCCAACACTATAACACACAACTGAGCAAATCCTATAGCGCAAAACTACAATGAACAACAATCACAGAAGGTACCAAAAGAATATTTCTTGAGAAAATGTAATAAGTTTATGAGCCACTGATGTCATTTAGTAAAATGATTTTATATAAGTTCACATACTGCTAGTGACAATGTAACTATAATTTACTATGAACTACTATATTCTGAAAGCAATAAAAATAAAAGCGTCGACTAAGGTTTAATTTTCTAATACATTTAACGACTGACTGTTAACGGCTATGCTAGCTATGTGACTCAGCTAAATCAATGGCAGCTATCTAAAGGTACAGCTAGCAAAATAGAAGCAATTTCTGGGACTTACCGGCAGATGTAATCATGACTGGCTCTTTATTCCCTCCTAAGCCCCACGGTCCTGCTACAACAGCGGAATGCCGCGTGTTTTTACAGACGAAATGAAGAAGCTAAAAGATTTGCAATATCAGAAACTACAGCGAAACCCAAAACAGCCGCTGCTAATTTCGTTAAGTCCAGTACAATCCCGCAAGTCCCTTGCGAAGGACCTCCGAGGGGGCTGGCTTTAACTGTGCCTGACTACAAATGTTTTATAGTATAAAAAGTTCATTATCTGATATCTTCGTCTACTACACTAGCATCTGTTTGCAAAGTAATGTCGAAAATATGTATCCCTGATGCCCTTGTTACGTGTTAAAATAGTTATGTTTATTATGTATGTTTAAATGTGTTCGATTTATGTACCGGCCCCTTCAAGGCGTCCCGTCTTGAAGCTGTCCTTACCTTGCCGTTTTAAATACATCTATGCAGCGTAGCTTTTTTATTATGCTGCTTGTATTATCACACTTTATTTTAAACTAGCATTTGACGGTCCCTAACTTCATGAAAAATTACGAACCAGTTTTTTCTTCGTTTTAATGTAAAACATGTCGACATCTAGTGGATGCATCTAGCAGGTGCAGCTGGACGTCTGATGGATTTGGAAATGATAAAAACGTCTCAAACTTGCCCGGCTTCCAACAGCAGAGGCGCACACTAAACTTTAAATTTGTTGTAATTCCTTCAGTTTTATTACAAACTTCATAGCCTACAGTACAAGAGAGTAGAAACCGGTCTGCGCCGTTTTCTTTAGCTACAGATAGTGCAGTTGTCAAAATCATTCATCTAAGGCACTAAAATCCGCTAAAGCAAAAGAAAAAAAGGTCAAACATCACACAGCTTCACCATGAACCTGAAAACATTTGGATGGGTGTTTTCTGTCAGTAGATACAGCCAGACTTTGGCCTCAGTGTAGGACCCACTTCATAGGTTGATACTGTACTTTCATGGCACAAACATGTCCAATAAATGGAGCAAAAACAGTGGCATAATTAACAGGACAATTCTACAATACGTAAAACCTATTATGACTGCCATAGTACAACCGAGAGAACTCATAGGTGAGATGATGACCACATTCACAACATACTGCATAAGGTAAGAGTTATGCTGGCTCCACCGTGAGAATATTGAGCACCGTGAATTAACACCGTAACCTGTAGGTTCTCTGGCACCATAATGCTAACCATTGTTTTTATGGTTAAAAAGGAAAAAAGATTGTCCACAGTGTTAGGCCTGCAGCCACTGGTCATGTGTGAGGACTTCAGCTGTCCTCTCTAGCTGGTCCCCCATCCACATGACGAACAGCAGAAGAAGAACTGGCTTTCAGCGGAATGTTTTCTTCTGCAGTTCCAGTGCAACCTGAAAAACAATCCAAGCGCAATTACTAGCAGAAATGTGTATATTTAGATTCATATCTAGTTCTGTTCAACCTGTTTATTGAACGTTATGTTGTTGTTGTTGTAGAGAAAACAACAAAGTGGGAATGAAAATACCTAGAGTGAGCAGAGGTAAATACAGTATGACTCATGTACCTCTCTGACTGCTGGCTGAAGTGTCATTGCCCTGGTCTCCGGCTCCTCTTCTCTGGGGCCAGGGCAAACATTGGATTGGCCAAAACAGCAGACTCCCATCATCCCTGGTATTATCTGAAAGTCAATAATAAGTGTTTAACAATGTGGCAGCTTATGCAAGGCTTATGCCTAATCGTTTTAGTAATGCTCCCCACGGTCCCTTGACCTTTGTAGCCATGTCTGCAAACAAACTAAGGGCAAAAACCCACGGCCTGGGTCAACCTGCATAATGGAGTGTACAACACAAACCACACAGTGTTTGCAGGGACATCCTACCCTGTGACAGTGGGGTCGGGATTGGCATTTCACTTCATTTTATCCTAACAGCAAAATCAGGCTGTTACATCTAAAACAGAGGATATACAATGTATGTTATTACACCTGCGGTTTGTGACGACGATATGACTTGGCAGGTGTTCTTCTTGATGCTGAGCATGTTGGCCTCGTTCTTCGGGATGAAACAGTCGACCCATATTGTCTCTGGAGGATGTTTGTGGAACACAGAGCGGATCAGACGCTCCAGGATCTGCGCGCTGCGACGCGACTCGGCGTTTTCCTGTCTGGTGCGTATTAATCCGATCAAAGCCGGTCGGGGACCCGTGGCAACTTTCGTGCGCGCCTTCACGTCCTTCAGGATCTCCTTCAAACACAGTCTGTTGGAGAGAAACGTCTCTCTGAATATGAACATGATAACACGGGACTCTATCGCCCGCTTCTGGCTGTAAACGTCCGTCCTCCGCGTCGCTACTCGCCGCGCGCTTCCGTTGCGTGACGGCCGCGTGTCATTCTGCGTGTCCTGTGCCGCCGGGCTGGATCTCACGTCGCGGTCCTCCGGCTTCACTCTTACGCAGACGTCGCCGCATTTAACCGGCTCGGTACTCGAAGGAGCGTGGGCTGCGCTCGCGTGATCCCCGCGACCGCCCGAGGGCGAGGAGCGGGGCTGTCCGTTGCTTTCCGCGCCGTGAAACATGTCACGTAGGAACTCCTGCAGCGCCGCAGCTCCATCCTCATCCGCGCACTTACCTCCGTTGGCGTCGCCGACCAAATAAATCCTCTCTTTGCCTCCGATCATAGTTAAAATATTCTGAAACTCCCTCTCCTCTTCGGCCGCCAGGACCTCCAGGGAGGCCGAGTCTGCCATCGTTGCGCAATCAGGGCTGCGCGAATCCCATTATTTTACAATGAATCCATCCATCCGCCCATTCACCACCACTGACCGGCGACGCGCACAAAACTTCCTCACGGCCGCCAGGAGCAAATAGGAAGGGTGGGAATGAGGGCTCCCGTCCATTCCGATTGGCTGAGCCACTGAATGGGCGGGATCAATCGGTGGGTGGAATTAATTTTAAAGTTAATCTTTAATCGATAACTAAACACAAAACACCCAAATACTGATTTTAAGCTTTTGATCTATACGTTTAATTAACTAATTTAACATTTCTCCCAACAGCTCCCGGCTAAACCGTGGATGATGAAATCTCACGGTGCAGACGTCACATTCTTTATGTCGACTATGCGCATGGTAAAGGGTCCAGTCGCTCCTCCAGTGCTGTAGATTCCTGTCTGCTTGAAGAAAAGAAACAGACACGGCAACATAAAAAAGTATCAACACAGCGGCTTCGCCCGTTTTCCCTGGGAGATTTCAGGGAAGTTTGAGTTTCAGTCATGCTTGACTTCTTTATAGGATTAAAAATATGACTTTCAACAACAGACACGAGTTCTTGAGACTCTTAAACCCTTGGGTTTCTTAAAGCCACACACGACTGTTATTTTATTAAAAAGTGCAGCCAGGCTGAAATGTCACAGAGTCTGTGCACTGAAATAAACCTAAGGACCGATTCTGAATGCAGAATAAATGATAAACCACTAGAGCTTTTGAAAACCAATACACAAAGTTCAGGGTTTGACCTTTAGACTGGTCGAACATTGATTAGATGGGTGTTGTTGTGAGTGTGATGTTTGACCTTTATTTAGACTATCTGTGTTTGGTGTCTAACATATGCAAAAAATGTTAAAAATACTTGCTATCTACTGACTCTTAACAATGTGAAGGAGAGAATATAGATGACAGATCTAGTTACTGACCTCTTTGTGCAGGGAAAGGAGGACGTCTGGGTCTAGAAGAGACCGTGGACCAGTGAGACACAAACGAAGACCTATACGAACTGCAAGAAATAGTACACTTTTATAAAATAAAATAATATAATATAATATAATATAATATAATATAATATAATATAATATAATATAATATAATATAATATAATATAATATAATATAATATAATATAATATAATATAATATACGTGGCTGAACATTGAACATTAAATGCTATAGTCCCCTGTAGGTAAAATTGATTCTTTTATTACATATCAGACAGGAGGCAAAGCCAGTCTTTTGCTGCCATCTTATGGTTCAAGGTCTGACCCTCCCCGTAAAGAGCAATCCAGATCTGGATTATTTTTATGCGTTACTCTTATTGTATTATGGTAGTATTGTTACTTGGTACAGCTCACCAGTAAACGCTCGGGGCTGTTTAGTAAACAGCAAACTAACTACAGTAACTGTCAAACACGAGACGCTCTGCTAAGCACTGGGTTCGTTGTTGCCACGCCTGACGGTGCGTTAATACCAACAGCATGATGGCTGCCTGTATTTATGGCATCTTGTTGGAAACCAGTCTGTACAAAGAGGCGATCAACAGCAGACGTCGCATGTGTCAACGACATTTAGACAAACCTTCGCAAATCACGTTAGAAAAGCTGGAAACAAGCCTGGATCCAAGCGTGTGATCATCTGGAATCATGACTCACAGATCATGTGACCTACATGTTTACTCATGCTCATATGACATTGATTAACCCGTGTGGGTCACAGAGACAGAATGCACTCAAAGTAGTTTTAAATGCTCATATTTCAGCCTCCTTTGGACAGTTCTCCTCATGCGCCTTGTTTCCCAACACTTCGAGCAGTGCTGTAATATTTTATGATTTCATGAGTGAATAATTAGTGAGCTGCATTCAAACTCTGCAACCTGTTATTTTCTCATGCGACACCAGACGTCGGAGCGACGAGAGATGAGCTGCAGTCAGAACGTGTGGAGGCAAATGTGAGCGTTCTGGGGCCGCGGAGGCCCGACGTCCTCCTGCAGGGACATCAGCTGGCTCATTGCTTTCATGCTGATTGTGCACCGGCCACACTGCAAACAAAAGACTGCACATTTACTTGTCTCATAACAGTATTACAGCTCATTACACATGTATGTACCGTTTCAGTCCACTAATATCAACGCGGCCCAGTCGACTCTGGGGGCAGTAGTGAAATACAGTGAAAACCTGTGGTGAAGGAATGTTGCTGGGGCGTTAGTTCATCCGGTGACGTGGGGTCGGTTCTTGTGTTTGGTGGCTCAGATTCCTCTGTGGAACCTGAGATTGGTTCAGGGAATGATGAAAGTGAGACAGGAATGGGCACAACAACACTCTTTAATATCACACTGCCTTACTTGTGAATTGACACTATATTTAATAAACCTAATTGAATCCTTTTACATATAAAAATTCACAAATGCAGGTAAATTATAAAATATTTTTCTTAAATTAATTGATCCTCTCTCTTTTTCGTCTTCTATGACAAACTTAACAGAAGAACAGCAGCTTTGTTGGTGCTATAATATTCTAAACACTAGTTTTCACATTAGGTGCCACTCTTAGGAGGATAAAGTGGTTCAGAAGATAACGCCTTGTCAAACAACAAAAAAAATTCATTCATTCTTTATAATTCATTTAAAATATTTGAAGTGTATATTTGGAGTTCTCACCAACAGTTTTGTTTCCCACAAGCAAGAGAAGCAAATGAGCAATTAGTGTCCGTTTTTGAAAGCGCACAACTCCGACAACAAACGCCTGTGTCATTTTGAGGAGGAAAGCAGGAACAGGAGGACGAGTCTGTGGGAAGCAACAGGCTTTATGTAGTTCATACTGGAATAGACTGGGAACAATGGCTATTGTATTTCAGGAGCTTTGTCGCTTCAGAGCCTGTGATGTGAGGGAAAGTTGATCTCACGTGTGGGAAAGTACCGCACAATGTATGCACTGTGAGTTGAAAGAGAACATGTGCAACTGTAACTTAGCATTAAAAAAATGTGCACGTGAGTGAAGTCTATTCAAACGCGTTGCCACGTCACTACGTCATCACTGACGCGTGTGTAAATGGCGCAAATGTGTAAAAGGCTGCAATTCTGGTCCAGTCCACTAGAGGCCAGACCAGCACAGGTCTGTCTGACGTCATCTGAGCATGTGTTTGTTTGTATGAGTGCTATGCATAATTTACATTTTTATTGGAGCAGCCAGTCATTTTAATGACACCCCCACACACCTGTGGTTTCTTTTGCTTCACTATAAACACCTTGAACAGCTTAGCATTACTTGTGTTACATCAGTTAAAACGACTCCACTTCCACGTCTTGCGCTAATGAAAAAGCATAAATCAAATCATAACATTTAGTGTTACCAGACAGTTTTACTGTGATGCACTGCAGAAGGTAAATTAAAGTGTCGTGTCATAAATCTTAGTCGTGGGTCCTTGAGCGCTGTCACCTTTAGGTGGCAGGATTGTTTCATTTATCTGGACTGAACACAGTCGACTTGAAGGCTCTCGCCCAGAAGATGGGAGCATTTTCCCACTGGGAGAGAGACCAGTGTTCACACAACATTCCCTCCCTGTGCACACGTGCTAAAAAAACAAGCCTTCTGGTCCATAAATTATGTTTATGATGAATATGAGTGCATTGGATGTGATTTCAGAGTCTGGGCCAGCTCATCTTATTCACAGTGTTCCTACTACAAGATGACACATCCAAGTCAAATAACAAACTGGATGTGTGTCGTCGCCGCAGCACCATCTGTTAAGGTTTTGGGACACGGTTTGGTTAAGCTGTTGATTTGAACGCTGATTGTCAGAAATGATTCAAACCGCAAAGACGTCACTGATTTCCCGTCAAAAGATGTCCCTTAATTTAATGGTCTACCTCAAGTGTCAGTTACACACCAACTGAAACACTTTAACTATTTATTACACCATTGTCATCATTATTGTGACTCTTTAACTGAAAAATGACCATTATCTCATTTCAAGTTCTCCTAATCACATTTGTAAAGTTTGATTCTCTGTCTCTCTCTGCATTGTCCCTTTTGTATTTTATTTGAATTTAGCATCATAGTTTTATTATTAGTGTGATATGATAATGTTTTAAAGCAAGTTATATAACTCATATACTTTGTATAGTTCACATGATAAATTGGCTTTTGTTGCTGATCTGGCTCAAGTTGTTTCTCATGTGGTCCAAAGCAAAACTAAAGATTAGAATGAAATAAATAAATACTAAATGTGTATTTATGTACTCGTATAAAAGCATGGTTTTGAATCAATTAAACATTTTGACCACCACTGGTCTTTCCAATCTCAAATATATGCCTGAGGGCTAACAGTTCACAAACAGAGCATACAAATACATTTTGTGTTGTTGTGTTTATGCACACGTTGAGGCAGAGGTCATAGGTTACAAGTTAACTCGTAGGTGCACAGCCCCGAGGAACGCTGTTAACTAAAAGAAAAAAGGGAAAAGACAACACAAGTGTCCTCCAGAAGCCTCGCTCCTCCTCGGTCCATCCTTTCTCCAGGCCTGAGACGCTGACAAAACCAAACAAACAGTCCACTGTAAGCAACTTTTCCAGCCCAGCGGGTCTGGACACTGAGGGTTTGTCCTCAGAGAGGGATGAGGGGCTGGGGGCGAGGGCACAGATGGCAACACCTTGAATACGTCAGACTAAACCCACAGTGCGTGACAGGTCAGAGGTCACGCTCCACAGACCTGAGTGTAGGATGAGTCGAGGTAATTAAAGAGCTTAGAGAAGGCCTGAACGAAAATTGGACAAAACGTATTAACTCTAAATTCTTTATTTTTTTGAACCAAATATTGTTTAATAGAGAAACATGAAACAATCTACAGAGACCATTTCAGACTTCATAACCTATTATTGTTTATTTAGTTTATTGCTAAAAGGTAGAAATTTATTTTTCTAGAATGAAAAATAAAATATTATTTTATAATTAATATTGTTACTTTATATATATATTTTTTCTGTTACTAAGAAATATTATGTTTTCTCTAATGGTCTGAAGCAGAAATCTAAAAGTCTGAACAGACTCTGTCCTTGAGTTGTGTAGTGAGCTGGCATTGTTCGCCTAGGCTACATCTCCATGAGCCAACAAAGGGGGCGTCTTGTTGCCAAACTAACAACCTTGTCTGGGCGCGAACGTATATTTTGCCATCTTAACATGTTAAAAGCATAAAACGTTGGAGGACCTTCAGCCGTGTGGCGGTGCTTTATGATGCAAATCTTTCAAAAACATACAGTAAAGGGCAGGGTATGAATCGGGGGCCTTGGCCGCATTAATTGAATTTCCTCTCGTGAACCGCAGGCACAGAGATGCATGAAGAATGGCGTGAGTGAGCAGAAGAAAAGGCAGTGGCCATGGCCAGCGTTGCCTTCAGAAGCTAAACGCGCTCAGCGTCATTGTGTCTTCTGACGGCAAACGACGGCATTAAACGCGAAGAAAAGAAGGTATGTCTCTGAACCAACAATCGCACGGGTGTTCGGCGTTCCACTCGCAGCCCGCTGAAGTGAGAGGGAAGTCGACTATACACGTAGTAATGCTGCTAATTTACCAATTACTACCACTAATTGCTGCCTCCTGAGGAGAGGTTAAGGAGATGAGTCTATGGCGCTCTGACCGGCTCCCCGCCACCATGTCATCCATTCTGGCACCTAATCGAGTTATCATATCAACAAATCTCCCATCAGGGGCCCCGCGCTTGACAGTCCCAGAAAGAAACCCAGAGGGGGACAGCAAATTTCTAGCAGCAGGACACTGAGGGAGGAATCCGGGCTGCCGGGCGGCGGTGAAAGCTACCTGGAGCTGCTTGTCAAGCTCCCCTCGGGGGACGACACTCAGACTGGACCCTGCAGCTCCAGCCCCGCAGGCCTGGACATTCCCCAGGAAAGAAGCATGAGAACTGGGGGGGAGCATAGTGCACATTATTTAAGTCTGCACACAATAGTACGGAGGGAGCACAATGTGGGATCTTGCAGGGTTTGGAGTGGAGAGCGGTGGCGGCGGACCCCCTGTGGTGGCGTGAGGGGACAGGGGGTCAGGGTTTAAGAGGCACGCAGACCCCGCCTAGGGAGAGGGTTAACGTACTGTTAATCGGAGGTCAGAGATGTGCCTCCGCACTCATATATCACCACTGACAGCACCAATCAGTGATGAGCACCGGCTCCAATCTTCCCCGTCATAAACGCTGCACATTGGTGCTATACAGCTAAATGACTGTGTTAAGGGAAGGGCACTTTCTCTTGTTGTGTCTCGCAGCTGCGTTAAGAAGTGATCAAATGAACCAGCTGCTGTGAAGAAAACGAGAAACACGCTGGTGTAACGGCATTCATCAGAGAGAAAAGGCTTCGTCAAAGCAAATAATGCACAAGATCAGTTATTATTAAATTAGTATAGTTATTATATTTAGGACACGGACAGTGTCAGTCTGTCAATATCAAGAACAAATTAACTGCAATGTGAGCAACAAATGAGCCTTTGTCATTTGAAACCAGCCCAGCTCAGATGCAAAGAATGATGGTGGTGATGATGGTGATCATACAGTAAAAATGATAAAAAAAACATATGCAAAATAATTAAATGAACCCAAATGAAAAGAGTAGCACAAGTAACACCAAACTACGGATGCCAACAACAATCTAGAAGAAGAACATTTTAGGAACTCCAGTTTATTGTGGAGCTGCTGACGGCGCATGGAGGCGTGAGAGCGAGCATTCCCAGGATGCACTGGGGCGTCGAGATAAGACGATAGGGGCGGGACCTTGCTCAGCAGAGATGTGAACGTTTGACACGCTCTTTCACCATCAGGTTGTCTTCAAAAGCATAACTCACATCCACGCAGCTACCTGCACGCACACGCACACACACACACACACACACACACACACACACACACACACACACACACTGCATGACTCACGCCTGCATCAACAACTGATAACTGAGATGTCATCAGAAGTTTGTTGTTTTGAGTCTGCGATAAGATTTTTATCCTGCTGAAGTGCTGAGATGTGGCCTTGCGACAGATGAGCCTCTGACCTACCTCGCTTGTTATTCCCTCTCATGGGCCCATTAATCGAATTAGCTATTCATGGAGAAGTGTAGAGTGCACTGAATTAGTCTGTCTGCTCTGCTACCTCTCAATCCTAAGAGTCTCCTTAGTGGTGCGCTGGCGAGTTCCCATTGTATCTCGCTTTGTCTCCTCGGGCCTGCGAGGGTGGAGGGGGGACGGGGCAGGTAGGGAGCAGCCCGCGGGGGGGGGGCTAACCTTTGCCCCCGCCCTGGAGAGGGACTTGGGCCTATCAAGCGGCACAATGCTCCCAGCGCACAGCCCTCGCTGGCTGCCTGCTGCTACCCACAATGAAGCGCTTTGCCGGGGTCTCTCTCGGCAGAAAGGCCCCCCGGAGCGCAGATCCCCGTCCCGGGGTCTTTCAGCGCTTTCTCCCCTCTCTACCTCTGGCCCTCACTTAGACAGATAGGAAAAACTCAATAACAGCGAAGATTGAAGGGAGACAAAGGCCTTTAGAGGGCATCTTAACCCGCAACAACCAGCGTCAACATCTGTGGGGAGAGGGTGGATGGAGAGACAGCGTGTCTGCCGCGGACAGAAAGGGCCCTTTCCTCGTGGCCAGTCACACTCAAAAGGCTACAGTGTTGTTTTGTTGTGCACGAGGGGGATTCGGACCCCGTCTCCTTTCAGCGGCGGCTGAACCGCACCGCGGTGTCGACGAGGCGATTTCGTCTCGCCGAGAGCGCCGGGGCAAAAGATGAAGCAAAGCCTGAAGAGCGGCGCCTTTCTTTCGCGTGGCCCGCGCCTTTGGGAGGGGTGAAAAAGATTATTGTCGTACACGTTGAGTTAAAAAAAAAAAAAGGACGCATCAAAGTCGGCGGGGAGCGTGGCTCGGATGGAGGGAGCGAAGGGTGGATGTAACGACATGGACACATGTGACGGGTTAGCGTGTGTGTGGTGGCCACACACACACACACACACACGCACACACACACACACGCTGATGCAGACGTGTGGGAGTGTATTGGATTCTCATGGCCTGTCTGGGAAAGACACTGTCCCCTCTTTCTCTGCTTCTGTCTCATTCTCTCTCAAGCGTGTGGTCTCCTCTCATGTGAACACGCTGCCGGCATAAAGGGCCTCTTCATCGCTCTCGCTCGCCCTCTCTCTCTTTCGGTTCCCTCTCGCATCCCGATGTGAAAAGGCTTCATTCACTGGGCCCGGCGCTCTGACTCCCACTCGTCCCAATTTATCAGTTACTGCCAATTGGGCCTAACTGGGACCTTGTGGGAATCCAGGTGCTTATCATTAATGCTGCTTCACTGTGGTTTATGAGGATACGCGGGAAGGAACTGCGTGTCATGTCTCTGCATGTCGGCGGGGGTGACGCCAAAACCGCGCTTCCCCTCCCTCCACGCATCCCGACACACGCCCACACATGCACATTCATACAGGGAGACAAGACACGCTGTCTTTAGTCATGCCAACATGCACAGTAGCTCAAAAGCTTAAATGTCTTTGCACTGTTAAAGTTCTGATGTCGCTGTGTGTGAGTCTCCAGGTCCTGAAGTTCTGCTGGCTCTAGACAACACATGTTTTCGGTCAGATTATCATAATATTGCTTTTCTAGGATAAGTATACAGTTTCAGGTCTGGATGCAAAAACGCATTTGCAAACCATCAAAGGAAAGTGGATAATGACAAACAAAGGCTAACTGTATATTCTGAGATCGAAATCTTCCAGACAAACCACATCCCGAAAAGCCGCCGCCTCACCAAATACGCAGCCCCGCGTGGACTTCCTGTCAGAAGTCTTAGAAGTGACACAGACACAGTCATGCTGAGATCAAAGCAGAAGGTCTGTGGGTGTCTGAGCGCAGAGCGAGAGATTATGTTTGGTTTGTACAGTCAACATCTGTTCTGTCAGAAGCACCGGGAGCCACTTCGAGCAGCACCAGCTATTTTAAAGGGCGCCGCATGACAGCGGTCGCAGATTCAGCGTCTCTGTGAATCAAATGTCAAATACCTCCTCACACCTCACAGGTGAACGCAGGAGCGGATCTGGAAGCTCGAGACCACGGAGAGTGTGAATGTTGGCCCTTTTCACGCTTTTGATCACCATCAAATCACCCTCGGTTTGTGCATTTATTCAGTGAAGAGTAACGGGAGACTCCACATGGACAAAACAATGAACGTACATTGACTTTTGCATCGTCTCTTTAAATAACGACGATTACGGGGTTCTTCGCGGTGAATAAACGTCAGAGCAGGCACAGATGGAGAAGAGGAAAAAAAAGAGAAGAATGTCTAGCACGCCCTCGCACGCAGAGGACAACACACTTAACGTGGGACATCCCACTTCCTGTTACATGGGCGATAGGAGGACGGACACTTCAAAAAGTGAAAGGCCTGTAAAAGGAAACAAATCCTTTGAGGGCTGTGGGCGACTGGAGCGAATGCCGGCGGCGGCATCCTTAGCTTCTCAGTGAACCGGGCCGTAATGTTCATTAGCCCAACGAGGAGAGCGCGGGGGGCGCGAACGGAGGGCGCACCTTTGTTCCCTCGCCCGGAGCCAGGAGAGGTCCAGCAGCATTAGCTGTGGATGAGCTGAGGTGAATGTCGGCGTCTTAGCGGGGGAGCGGGGGGGTGGGGGGGACTCTCCCAACTCATAATCTCTTGTATTGCTTCCCCCATGGTGCTCCTTATTTCCAGCACCCTGCGTCCTTTACGTCCTCTTGTTAGCTAAGCTACTTATTGCCAAAGTACGATTATTGCGCGTGGAGTGCTGCCCCAAAGCGCGCACGCTAACGTCCAACCGTTACCCAGAATGCTGCTGGGAAGGTGCCGCCGAGCTAGGATTTTTTTTCGAGTGGCTCCTACTGTATTTTGAGGATGACTCAGCGCTTTAACGGTCCTGGGGCTGCAGGGTGTGAATGTCCACAGTTTGAGCGTATGCTAATCAGACAGCGCCGTGAGAAGTCGCTTACACAACGGCACAAATTTGGTGGTTGTGGTGGCGTCCGCCTTTAAAAACTCGGGAAGAGAAACTGTAAATGTGCCGGTTTGTCTCCGGGGGCTTTTTATGTGCCACAACAAATGGTTATTTGAATGCCTGAGCATGACAACCACAAGCAGGCGAGCAGCCGGCAGCCTGTAGTGTGTTCACACAGGTAGTAAGACACACGGCCGACTCCCAACCTCCCGTTAGGTCTGGCCTTAATGAGGCCTGTGGCGCGTGTGTGTGTGTGTGTGTGTGTGTGTGTGTGTGTGTGTGTGTGTGTGTGTGTGTGCTGGCAGTGGCTAACACCTGGGCCATCTGCTAGTTATAAAGCGCCAGCGCTGTCGGGCACCGTTGAAGGACCTTATGGGCGGCCATCTTTCTTCCTTCCCCTAAATCTCCAGCGAAACCTCTGAAATCACTTAACAGCATCCTCCATTAATTGGCCTATTACCCCGGATTGGCCTTAAAGGAGGGTGGGGGGGCATCTGTATGGCCACATTCAGTACAGCACACTGTTCTCACACACTCACGACACACGCACCCTGAGGTGAGCCGAACACTGCAAGCACAGCTCTTGTTTTTGTTTTATTCCGCGATTGATTCCTAACCGCAGAAGAAGGCGGAGAGAGAGGCAGCGTGAGGGAGGGGCGAGCGGCGCTGTGGCTCAGCATCAGCACCGGGACGACGTGCTGGCGCTCCGTGCTTCATCCCGCTACAGAGCAGGTTGGACTCCCCGCAGACGAAGCCATAAGGATGCTACGGACGTACGTGCATCCGCGCTCGTGTTCCGTTGCCTGACCTTCGACCTCCCACCCGCTTCCCCGCCGGGGGAACGGCTCGCGGCGCTTCGCCAACGTTCACGCGTTCCTCCTCAGCTGGACGCGCGCCATCCACACGTACGCGACAGCGCGAGGGGGCGGCGCCGCCTCTGAGCCAGGGCCCGGCCCGGCCCGAGGGTGAGAGGCAGATTGACTGAGTACGTGTCGGGACGGAGAGCGCGTGTAGGTGTGTGGGAACGCTTGTAACCGCGAACGCGTGTGCGTGCGTGACGTCGGCTGAAGAATGGGGAACACACGCCAGGCGGTGGACGCGCCGCACGAGCGCCGGCGCGCCAGGTCGCGCGGATCCGTATTGTCATAGCAGCCGAGCCGCAGGGGTTACTGTGCCGCTTTGGTCCGCGGCCGAGTTAACAGCTCATTAACACCAATTCATTATGGGCCACTTCTCCCTCCCTGGAAGAGCCAGTCGGCCGCTTTCACACACGGCGTAAATCACAAACGCTGATCTGCTCAGAGGCGAAGCTGAGTGTTGTCTCCTGGCGAGAAATACTACCTGCATGGTGGGTTTTCTGAGTGTGAGAGCGGAGGGGGGGGTCCTCAGGACCGGTCCTCCAGAGAGCAACACGTTCCCAACACGTGTGGATTAAAGGCCCGGAGAGCTGTGATTGGTCCAGCGGGCCAAAGGGTTGCTTAAGGTACTGGCACAGTGCAGCGCGATGGAGCGAGCAGCTCCACAAACCCACGTTCGTTAAAACGCTGACTTAAAAAGCGTTTAATTACGCCAGAAGTGAGGGTTGTACACAGAGAAGAAGCCGAGAACAGAAACCAACGAGGAGAGACGCAGAGATGAGCGGATTCCACCCCGCTTCCATCAAACCAAACACTGGTGCCGTGTGCGGGTTCAAAGGTCACCCTCCATCGCCCCCCAGGGAGCCCAGTTATACCTGCGTGCATCATCTCTCACCTCCAGTTCACCGGAGGCCGCGTCGGCGTCCTCAGGCCTGAATTTCACGACACGTCTCAGTTAGTGAAAAGGCAACTAATGCTCCTCTTGAGGACACCAGCTGTCAGCTGCTCCTGCCTCCAAATCTGCCCATTGTGAGGAGAGTGAAGAAGAAAGAGACACAATCCTCTTATTATCAGACAAATAAATAGCAGCATTTGGACTCGAGGCGCACAATCCTTCCCTAGCAGCTTTATATCGGACTTTGGCCACAATTTCAGTGCAAAATGTATTTAGGCTTAAGCAGGAGGGGTTGATGAGGTGAGGGATCATTACCTCCTCTGGATTTTCTTTTGAAGGCTCAATTTCTCTGACCTGAAAGGCTATAAAACCTATTTTCCATTGCGTCTCTCTAAAGCGGTGCCCGCGGGACGGAGGGACAGCGCGAAAAGGGAAAATTGGCTTCTGGATGCCGTTTACATCACTCACATGTCAATGCAAATCAGGCGAGCGGGGCCGCCCCGCACTCCGCTCGCCACCGGGCACAAGAGCAACAACAAAGTTCTTTGTGCGTCGGCCGGCCGGCCCGGAGAATGCGCCTTCGTCCATATATCTCTCCTGCTCTTAATTACAATAAATTGGTGCCATAATAGGATTGTCAACTACCAAGGAGTGACAGCTTAAAAGAAACGCTTTCCAGTTGAAATGTGCCTTTGAGGGCCGATTTTCCAGAGCTTTCTTGCTTCACTTTAAAGCTCCATCCAATTCAGCAGCCCTTTCAGTGTAGCTGGGATACAAATCCATGCCACTGCAGCTATCACAGGCCCAGAATGAGCATAAAAAAGCTGCATTACATCTTGCTCTGTTTTTAAAGGTTCTCTTTGGCGTCTCCATGCGCGGGGCTCCTCTATAGCGCGAGGTGCCCCACTTTGGTCTGCCAAGTGTCTGTGTTACTGGGATTCGTCATAGGGAAGTCAGAGAATCGCCGCGGCGACGATGCTAGCGGCCGCCGCCTGCCTCAACGCGAACCCAGGACCAGTTACCAATCAGCCGTCTGCAGAGGTGATTCTGTTTTTTGTGCAGCGGCCATTGTGCTTCTAAGGTTCTCCTCTATTACTCCAGCGCCCCCCCCCCTCCCCTATTTATTTTCCCCCAGCTGACAGTTTGACAGATTCCAGGGCTGCTGGTGTTTTAGCCAGCGTGTCCTGGAGGCGGTGGCGGCGGGATGCGAGTGATAACCAACCTCCGCCAAGGGCTACTGCTGAGCCTTTTAGTCCCTTTGTGGGTGATTTCAAGGCACACTCACACTTTTTTTTTGCAGCCTTCCCCTCGCATGGTCCAGTATAACTATTTGGTAAAAACCTGCTGTTAAATCGTCACTGCTTTAGCGGGGGAATGTGTTGATAGGTGAGGGGAAGGAAAGGCAGCGGGACCCACTAAGGCCGCCATCCACGGCCACAGAGACCGTCCTCAGGATCGGGCAGAGCAGGTTCCCAGCACCTCGTTCACCTCTCGCTCCCCCGTCCTCCGTCCACAGGCCTTAAACAGCAGGGGGGGGCTGTGGCTTAAATGCTCTCCCCAACGAGTCCGACCTGGGAACGAGAGGGAAACTCGTAAAACATAATGACGCTTTATGAGGGCCCCTCGATGGGGTCTGCTGAATTCTGTGTTGCAGGTTTTCGCCGGCGTAATGGGGAACAGGAGACTGGAGTGTTCAGGCTACTAGACATCGCAGCTACACAGGATACTGAGAACAAGGCATCCCCCCTGTGTTATACTGTGTCTGTAATACTTTTTTTTAGAGAGTTATCAGAAAAACCTTAGAAAATCAGCTTTACTCGACTGTTATAATAATAATTCCCACAAACCAACATGGTTAATTTGATTATTTTCACAGTAAGGCTACTGGCAGCACATTGCTTAACTACGAAATCGGGCAAATTGATCCTGCACATATACAGAGACACGAGGGCAAAAAAACAACAAAAGGATGGCGGGACGCTGACAGAAAAGAGGAGCAAACGGAGAGGAGGCAGCAGCAGAAGTGTGTGAGGGAGCAGTAAACAAAGAGAGCAGCCAAAAAGGAGAGACAGAGAAAAATTGACTGTACGGGTGAGTCGGCGGTGCTGAAGAGGAGCCAGGCCCCGCGGCCCTCACCTCAGCCACATCTTCATAAGCCGCAGCGCCTCCCTCTCCCCAGTCCAGCCTCTGGCCCTGCAATAAATACATTTTCAATTACAAGCACTGGGGGGAGGAAGGGGAGCGGGAGGAGGGGCGGCTGTGGGAGGAGGAGGAGGAGCGTGGGTCCCCCGGATGACGCCTCCGCGGCCCAGCGCACGCGTGCAGCCGGTCGGGCACTCAGCTGACCCGCGGGCCGAGTCCGGCACTTTGATGGAGCACCTGCAGTGAAAGCGGACCTTTACTGGGCGCCGGGTAACCCGAGCCCCACCCAGACGGAACGCCGCGGAGCCCGCCACGGGGTCGAGGCCACGGGTCTCTACACATACCACCACCGGTGCCTTTGAAGATTATTATAGGTGGCTGTTGTCGAGGCTAATGTGAGGTTTACGTCAGTGCCACAGAGCGATATTAGACACCGTGTGCTGTGGGTCCTATTAAACGGTACCAGGACCGGCGGCACACAGCGTCTACAGTCACTGCTGCCGTTTGCTGATTCCATCTGAAGCCAAACTGGTTTCACTGGGGAGAAAAACAGACATCAGCTGTCTCCCGAACACACAGACCGGCCTGTTCAGCGGATGATGACGGAGCAAAGATGCGAGAGATAGCACTAACTGCTGTGGCGGTTCGTACCTGGAGGCAAAAACCACTCAACACGCGTCCTCTTTGTATTAAATCGGCATCTGATCCTGTGTGCAAATGTTTGAAATGACCGCGTCCGGCCCGGTTGAAGCAGCTTGTGAGGGACGGGCTCAGTCAAAGGCCTCAGAACAGACCGAATAAACCGCAACAAGCGATGAGCCGGGCCCTTTTTTCCCCAGCGGTGTGTCATCATGCGATTCACATTCCAACACACTCCATGGGAATGCCGGGTGTCTCCCATGCGACGCAGGCGTCCCGGCCGTTGCAAAGGAGTCAGTGATGAATCTGATGGCGGGTCTGTGTGCAGCGGCACAAAAGCAGAGGGCCGCATCAGCCACACGGGCTGTCAGCGCGCACCGCCCAGGGTCACGGTCTCTGCTCTGAGCACCGTGACCGCTCTGGTAATTGCTTAAATTGGCGGAGAGGAGAAAGCTCCGGCATTCCAGGAGTGTCACGGGGCCCGGGCCTGTGTGGGCAGAATGCGGGCTGGATGCTGTGGTTCCAGCGTGGATGTGAAGGGATTTGAGCACACAGGAATTCCAACGCCCCCCCCCCCCTCCGTCCCTGTGCTCTCCTGTCACCATCCCACTCCTTCATCGGCCCCTGCTTCCCAACGGGGAAGGAAAGAGAAGGTGGGAGGGAAGAGACGTGCAGGAGGTCAAGAGAAGCATGTGGTCAGGCCTCTGGTCAGCACAGGTCAGTGGGACGGACGACCTCGAGGCCAGTGGCTGTTGCCATAGCTGCTGATACTGTATCTAGGGAATGAGGTGTCGTCTGGGGTGAGATTAACGTGCTAGTCAGTAATTAAATAGCGGCTTTGTGAAGATTTAATTGGCTGATATCGTCATGGAGCTGGTTTGCCTCCAGGCAGTGACAGGAGCAAGGCCTGCTCCTTCGTTAGTGTCATCAGGACCACGCTCGAGCTTTTTCCACCAGACCTGCCAGCAGGTCCCAGTCTGGGCCCCGTTCCACGGCTGCCTGCTCAAGGTGCGGGACCATGTGTGGGCCCCTCGGCTCCTTTGGTTTCACTGGAAGAGAAATAGCGTGTTTGGATTTTCCTGCCTACGCGTGTGTAGAAGCGCTCTGACTTATTAGACCGCCGCAGTTTGGTCTGCTGTTCGGCTCACGGCGCAGCTCCCGTGTCCTTTCCCCTTCATCCAATGGGGGCCCTGTACTCGTCAAGCAGGGGGTTGTGGGAAACGCGGTCTGACTGCGGGAGCCCGACGTGATTTAGGCCTCGCTTGCAGCGAACACACGGCTATTTTGACAGACGCCGGCCCTCTGCTCAGTCTGAGGTCTGCAATTACACAGGACATAAACACGGCGCGCTGAGGCCTGGCTGGAGCGAGGCAGACTGGAGCTCCAAGGGCCCCTGGGAACAGACAATGCCGCGCTGCTCTGTGGGGGCTGGAGGGGCCTTGGCAAGCGCCCACAAACAGCCATCGCGTGACTGAGGGATGAGTGCAGCGCTGCGCAGGGGAAGTACTCTGGGAAAGATTAGCTGTGTGAGCAACGTGTAGGGGAACACACACACATGACAGACAGGGATGTCTGCAGTAGCACAGGGCATCAGCTGGTATGCACGGACCCACACACACACACACACACACACACACACACACACACACACACACACACACACACACACACACACACCTTCACACACCAGGACTCACCTTTGTCCCTGTAGGAACCTCCTTGTCTCCAGCTGCACTCCCTCTCTCCCTTCACCACAAAGGTGGTGCTGACACAGGCTTAAGCAGGAGGGGTTGATGAGGTGGGGGGGGGGGGGGGGGGGGGGGGGGGGGGCGCTTCACCACGCTCCCCAGGATCCGTGTTGGGTTTCCTATCCAAAGAGGAAGCTCCACTGGGCCTAAAACAATTACCCACTTAAGCGTGCTAAATCACCTTGCGCTGCGGAAACAATGCGACGGCTGCCACTGGTATTTACTGTAATGAACTGGGCCCCATTGTGAGCGCGCCGCTCTTTGGGGACCTCTCATTGAGCCGGGCTGAATGCAACAAGCCCTGAATGGATGTCAGGCTGCATAAAGGTTTTTGAGCAACAGTGAGAGTGTTGCCCTGTGTATAAAAAGAGCGGTGGTGAGATCATATTTACCCACCATTCAGCCTGCTTTATATACGCCCGTCGGCCACATCCTATTCGGATAAATCAGGGACAGAGGGAGCGGCCGGCGGACTAGAGTTTATTTTCCACAGTCAATTCAGAGCGAGACCTGACACAAGCATGGGAAAGCAAATAACCCGGATTAGGCCGCTTCAAAGGCTGGAGCCTGTGAAAGATGGAAGCAGGAGGAGCAGACAAAGGTGGGAGTTAGCGGTACACACATCCACTGTCAGGACAGTCGAACACAGACAGGTGAGATGGTGGACGGGATATCAGCTACCTGTGGTGAGGGTTTGTTTAGACCGAGGACCCAGGGCATGAGGAGGGAGATGGTGTGTGATGGAGGTGGCCAGCAGGAGCATGTGCACACCGCACATGTGCAGTCGCGCGT